>NC_090808.1:31304094-31311594 GCF_036512215.1 Solanum lycopersicum
GATGTTGCAAATGTCCAAAGTCAGCTGAATGAACAAGCTAATGATGAGTTGATTGTGAAGGAGAAGGAGTTACTGATCAATCTTGAAAAATGGTCCTTAATTGAAGAGAATTCTCTAAGAAAAAAATCAAGGATCAAATGGATTCAACTGGATATGCAAACAACAAGCACTTTAGTGCAGTCATTAAAGAGAAAACTCAAAAGAAGCAAGTAAGAAGTATTATGGCCTTAAGTGGTCAGATGCTCTATGATCCTTAGGAAATCCAAGAGGAGTTTGTGATATTCTATAAGAGTTTAATGGGGACTTCAGCAGGAAAGTTACCAGCAGTTAATGTAAAAGTGATGAAAAGAGGGCCTGCATTGACACAACAGCAAAGAGTACAATTGTGTAGAGAAGTAACTGAGCAAGAAATATATGAAGGCTTGAAATCCAAAGGGGATGATAAGGCACCAGGGATAGATGGATACAATACTTTTTTGTTAAACATACTTGGAAGATAGTTAAAAGAGATGTCATTGAAGGAGTGAAAAACTTCTTCAAAATTGGGATGCTTCATAAGGAGTTTAATTGTACTCTAGTGACTCTTATTCCAAAAGTGCAGAATCCCAAAACAGTGAAAGAGTATAGACCAATAGCCTGTTGTACAGTGATGTATAAGATCATTTCCAAGGTGCTAACTAATAGAATCCAGGGGGTGATTCAGAGCATTATATGTGAAAGTCAAGCAGGGTTCATCCCAGGAAGGAAAATAGCAGATAATATAGTACTTGCTCATGAATTGGTTAAAGCCTATACTAGGAAGCATATCTCTCCTAGAAGTATGTTGAAGATTGACCTGCAGAAAGCCTATGATTCAGTAGAATGGGATTACCTAGAACAAGTAATGTGTGGACTAGGATTCCCAGAGATGTTTGTTAATTGGATAATGAAGTGTGTTAAAACTGTCAACTACTCCATAGTAGTTAATGGACAGACTTCAAAGAGCTTTGATGCAGCTAAAGGATTGAGAAAAGGAGATCCAATGTCTCCATTCTTTTTTGCTATAGCAATGGAGTATCTGAGTAGGCTACTGAAGGGACTGAGAGAAGAAAAGAAGTTCAAATATCATCCTAGGTGCTCTAAACTTAACATCACTCATCTATGTTTTGCAGATGATTTATTATTGTTTGCTAGAGGAGACCTGGATTCTGTTAAAGCTATACAACTATGTTTCTCACAATTCTCTCAAGCTTCAGGATTACAAGCAAATCTTAGTAAGAGCTCAATATATTGTGGAGGGGTCAAACAAGATGTGAAGAATCAAATGGTCCATCAGCTAGGATACAATATGGAAGAACTACCTTTCAAATATCTGGGAGTACCTCTGTCAACCAAGAAGATGTCTGTGATGCAATGGTATCCACTCATAGAGAAAATAATGGAAAGAATCACCTCATGGATAGCTAGGAAGTTATCATATGCTGGAAGGACTCAACTAGTGCAGACAGTGCTTTTTGGAGTGCAAGCTTATTGGGCTCAGCTATTCCTTTTTCGAGCTAAGGTAATCAAAGTAATTGATAGTATGTGTATAGGTTACCTGTGGTCTGGTGTTGGGAAGGTAACTAGGACAGCCTTAATAGCATGGGATAAGGTATGCAAACCAAAAAATGAAGGGGGAATGGGGTTGATAAATATGCAACTGTGGAATAGAGCTGCAATAGTCAAACTATGTTGGGATTTGGCAAATAAGGAAGACAAACTGTGGATCAAATGGATACATGTTTATTACATAAGAGGACAGAATGAATGGCAGAAGAGAGAACAAGCTAGTTGGATGATCAGGAAGATAATGCAGGATAAACAAATTGTTGATCAAGTTCACATTAAAGAAGGAAAAGGGATGGTTAGGCAAATTTATGATATTCTAAGAGGGGAGCAGGCTAAACCAGTCTGGAAATACCTTATGTTCAAAAATCCAGCAAGGCCTAAAGCTATATTTATATTGTGGATACTCATGTATAGAAAACTAGCAACAAAGGATAGGCTTGTTAAATGGGGGATAATACAAGCTACAGCTTGTGTACTGTGTGCAAATGAGGATGAAAATCTGGACCACATTTCTTGCATTGTCACTATGTAAGTGAAGTATGGAAAAGAGTAATAACATGGGCTGGATTCAACAGCAATAGAGCAGGGACATGGACACAGTTTATGCAATGGAGTATACAACAGGGGAAGGGGAAGTCTACAAGAGCTCAGTTATTCAAGATGCTATTAGCTTAAATGGTTTATGTTGTTTGGAATGAGAGAAACAAGAGAATATTGAAGACAAGAAGACTTTGATAGATGAGATAGTTAAGAAGATTGCCTTTGTAACTATAGCAAGACCTCCTATTAACATTAGAAAGATGATTAGCCATAGGAAGATATGAAGCTCAGGTTGTTTTGATGGTTGGTAGGGAGTTGTTTTCTGCTTAAGCATGCTGAGAATAGCTGCTTGTTTTGTAAAGAATTTCGGTAATTAATGAATTGGTTACCAAAAAAATAATAATAATAATAATAACAATAACAATAACAATAAAAATAACAGTAATTATAATAATAATACTTATAATAATAGTAACAATAATAATAATAGTAATAATAATGGTAATAATAATAATAATAATTGTAATAAAAGTAATAATAATAATAAAAAATAATAATAATGATAATATTAATATTAATAATAATAAAAAAAAATATTAATAACATTAAAATAATAATAATAATAATAGTAATATTAATAATAATATTAATAATGATAATAATAATAAAAATATTAATAACATTAAAATAATAAAAATAATAATAGTAATAACAATAATAATAATAGTAGTAACAATAATAATAATAATAATAATAAAAATTAATAATAATATAATAATACTTAAATAATATTTATTGTAATAATAATAATAATAATAATAATAATAATTATAATAATAATAATAAAGCAAATAATAATAATAATGATAATAATGATAATAATGAATATAATAATAATAATAGTAATAATTGTAATAATAATAATAATAATAATAATAGTAATAGTAATAATAATAATAATAACAACAATAACA
Organism: Solanum lycopersicum; assembly: GCF_036512215.1. Taxonomy (NCBI): domain Eukaryota; kingdom Viridiplantae; phylum Streptophyta; class Magnoliopsida; order Solanales; family Solanaceae; genus Solanum; species Solanum lycopersicum. The sequence goes on from NC_090808.1 coordinate 31,307,196, forward strand.
TTAATAATAATAACAATAGTAATAATAATAATAAAAATAATAATAATAATACTAATAATAATAATACTTATTATAATAATAATAATAATAATATTAAATATGAAAATAATAATAATAATACTTATAATAATAATAATAATATTAATAATAATAAAAATAAAAATAATAATAAAATTAATATTAATAATAATAATAAACATTATATTATTAACAACAACAACAACAACAACAATAATAATAATAATAATAATAATAATAATGATGATAATAATAATAGTAATAATAATAATAACAATAATAATAAAAACAATAATTGTAATAATAATAGTAATAATAATCATAATAATAATGATAATAATAATAATAATAAAAATAATAGTAATAATATTTTATAATAGTAATAATAATAATAACAATAAATGACAATAATAACCTTCTCTCCCAAGATGCTCTCAGCGTAGGATAGTTAACCTGCGCAGTGAACGTGAAAATGGCGAGGGGAAGGGGACGGGGACGAGGAAGAGGTCGGAAAATGTCAATAATGGCAGTTAGTAGCTCAGTTGGAGCTCAGGCGGAAGCATCAGATGAGCAACAAGCTCAAAGTGAAGAACAGAAATGTAAAGATGAAGTGAATGAGAGTGTTGATGTAGCTAGGCGATTGAGCTTAGATTCAGTAGGGGAAGACGAGGAAGCTTATGAGAACTCAGATCTAATACAAAAAGCAGCTGAGAACAAGATGGAAAGCAATGGAACAGTAGCTAAGAAACAAGATGGGAATATTGTAGATAATGAGAATAAGGGGATAAGAGGAGAAGAAATGAATAAGGAGAAAGAACCCTGGGTTAATATGTTTAAGAACAACCGTGTAGCTAACAATGGTATGCAGCTGAACTATTTCCCTCCACAAATAGTTAATGGAGAGACGATGGTACAGTTGGAAGGGAAAGAAGTGCTGGATGAAGAAGCTAAGTGGAAGTGTGCACTCATAGCCTATGTAGTGGGTGAGTGTCCTGGGTATAATGTCATGAACAGATACATAATGATGAACTGGTCTAAAGCTGGAAAACCAACACTGTTTCTACATGAAGAGGGATACTTCATTGTTAAGTTTCAGAACATTGAGGATATGAATGAGATCCTATTTTCAGGACCTTACACTATAAATAATAGGCCTATTATTCTGAAACAATGGTGCTCAAATTTTGATTTTGGGAAGGAATACTTAGCTGAAATACCATTATGGGTTAATTTTCCAAGGTTGCCACTTAATTGTTGGGGAGTAGGTTCATTGAGTAGAATAGCAAGTGTTATAGGAGTGCCCTTATTTGCTGATGAATGCACTACAAAGCAAACAAGAATCTCTTATGCTAGAATGTTGATAGAAGTTGATGTAACTAATGCCATTCCTCAGCAGATTACAGTAGCAGATCCTAATGGAAGAACATTTGTACAGGAAGTTGTGATGGAATGGAAACCACAATATTGTGATAAATGCCAAAAAATTGGACACCAATGTCAATCAGCAACACTGGAGGAGATGCCAAAGATGAAAAAACCTTGAAAGAAAGTTACACAGACATGGCAATACAAAGGACCAATACAACAGCAGGAGAAGAAAGATGAATTCATGGAGAAGAATGGGATAGAAAGTAAGAATGAAGAGAAGGAGAATCAAGAGATAGAGAAAGAAGAGGTGCAGGGTCATAACCAAACACCTGAGCTCAATCTGAGGCCTCAGACAAGAAATAAGCAACTGGAGTTCAGCCTAACAAATTTCCCTATACTTTCAGCTATACCAGTTAGAAATGGATTTGAGAGTTTAAGGCATAGTAAACTTGCTTCACTTCCTGTGGATAGAGGTGGAGATCCAAAGACCTGTTAATGAAGTGGAGTGTATGGAATGTGAGGGGTATGAATAAAAGGTATAAGCAGAAGGAGATTAGGCTGCTTCTACAACAGAATAAGACTTCCCTAGCAGGGTTAATTGAAACTAGAGTTAAAGAGGCAAATAGCAACACTATCCTAAAAGCAATTGCTCCAGGATGGAAGATCATACACAATTATAAGGAGGCTGTAAATGGAAGAATATAGATAGTATGGGATGATAGTTGGTATGAGGTGAAGTTGCTAAAAAGTACTGCTCAAATGGTTCATTGTCAGGTTAATGAAAGAAGCAAAGGGTATCAGTTTAAAATCACAGTAGTCTATGGGTACAATACTTCAGAAATGAGGAGAAGCTTATGGATGGAATTGAAGATGTTAGTTCACAGTGTTTCAGAACCTTGGCTCATCATAGGAGACTTTAATGCTACTTTATCTCCCCAAGATAGATTAGATGGAGTTCCTGTTACATTGAATGAAATCAAGGATTTTGAAGAATGTGTTAAAGATATGGGGGTTACTGAAGTACATTGGAAAAGTAGTTACTATACCTGGACAAATAAACAGGTTGGTACTGCCAGAATTGCTAGTAGAATAGATAGAGCTTTTGGGAATGATTGTTGGATTGACAAATGGGGTCATGTTGTTCTAGAATATGGGGTCCCAAGTGTGTCAGATCATAGTCCTATGCACTTGCTACTTCAGCAGAGCTATCACCCAATCAGAGTGGGATTCAAATTCTTTAATGTGTGGATTGAGCATGAGTCCTTTATGGAAATGGTGGATACAATCTGGAAGCAGGAATATGGAAGTGAAGTAATGAGAGGAATATGGTATAAGTTGAAGGCTCTCCAGCCAATCTTGAGGCAATTGAATAAGAAAAGTTCCAATTCATAGGCCAGAAGATTGAGAAGGCAAGAAGTGAACTTGAAGAACTACAAGAGAAGCTTTACAATCAGGCACAAGATGATCTTGTTATTAAAGAGAAGGAATTATTAATACAGCTGGAAAAATGGTCAATGCTAGAAGAAAATGCTTTAAGGCAAAAAGCAAGAGTTAGATGGATCACTTTGGGGGATAGAAACAACAAGTATTTCAGTTCAGTGATAAAGGAAAGGAATCAAAAGAAGCATATAAGGAGTATATTATCTCTAGATGGAAAGATAGTGTATGAGCCTCACGAGATTCAAGAGGAGTTTGTCAAATTCTATAAAAGTCTTATGGGGTCCTCAGCAGGTGAGCTTCCAGCCATCAATGCTCAGGTGATGAAGAGAGGTCCAATGCTATCAAGGCAACAAAGAATTCAATTGTACACAGATGTAACAGAACAAGAGATATATACAGCATTGCAGTCTATTGGGAATGATAAGGCACCAGGCATAGATGGTTATAATGCATTATTCTTTAAGCATACATGGAAGATTGTTAAAGAAGATGTTATTACAGCTGTCACACAGTTCTTCACAACAGGGAAATTGTTTAAGCCTTTCAACTGTACTCTTGTCTCTCTAATTCCAAAGGTGCAAAGTCCTAAAACTGTGAAAGAATACAAACCTATAGCATGTTGTACTGTGATCTATAAAATCATTTCAAAGGTGATAACAAGGTGAATGCATGATGTTATGCCTGATATTATTTGTGAAAGTCAGGCTGGCTTCATACCAGGGAGGAAGATTGCAGATAACATTATATTGGCTCTTGAGCTGGTTAAATCTTATACTAGGAAGAATATATCTCCTAGGAGTATGATGAATATAGACCTACAGAAAGCTTATGACTCAGTTGAATGGTCTTTTTTAGAACATGTAATGGGAGGTCTGGGATTTCCAGACATGTTTATTCAATGGGTAATGAAGTGTGTGAAAATAGGGAACTACACTATTGTTGTGAATGGGCAAACTACTCAGAGATTTGATGCAGCAAAAGGACTTAGACAAGGTGATACTATGTCACCATTCCTGTTTGCTATAGCAATGGAATATCTTAGTAGATTGCTCAAAGGACTCAGAGAAGAGAAAATGTTCAAATACCATCTCAAATGCTCTAAGTTGGCCATAACTCATCTATGCTTTGCAGATGATCTTCTATTGTTCTCAAGGGGTGATCTGGAATCTATCAAGATGCTACAAAGATGTTTTTCAGACTTCTCTCAAGCCTCAGATTGCAAGCAAATCTTACAAAAAGTTCTATTTACTGTGGAGGAGTGCAAATGGAGGTAAAGCAACAGATTATGCAATAGATGGGCTATACAATGGAGGAACTGCCTTTCAAATACTTGGGAGTTCCCCTCTCGACAAAGAAGCTGAGCATAATACAATGGTATCCCCTCATAGACAAGATCATGGCAAGAATCAAGTCATGGACAACAAAAAAACTGTCCCATGCTGGAAGAACACAACTGATTAAGACTGTCTTGTTTGGAGTTCAATCATACTGGGCACAGTTATTTATCATACCAGCTAAGATAATAAAAGTTATTGAAGGACTATGCAGAAGCTACTTATGGTCAGGGGTTGGA
>NC_090808.1:31326594-31346594 GCF_036512215.1 Solanum lycopersicum
ATCAGAACATTAGGTTCGTTGGTCTCATCACACAAGAACAGGTCTAGTAGAGTCTTAAGGAACGGTAGGGGGACACCTTTACTTTTCCTTGAGAGGCTATAAGACTTTAGGAAAAATTTCACTCTTTCATTCTTTCTTTCGTGCTACTACTTGAGTCCAATTGGTATCTAGGCGATACGAATTGGTATCTGACCATCTTCACTCTCTCTCGCAGATGGTTACAACTAGAGCAACGACTACGCCAACACCAACACCAGCACCGGCGGGACAGGGTGCGTCTGAGCCAGCCACTCGGGCTGTAGCTCGAGGAAGAGCAGCGGCAAGAGGCCGTGGTAGAGGTCGTGGGAGGACGTCCTCTAGGGGAAGAGGACGAGCACCTAGCCCATCTGATACTAGGGCGGTGACTCCTCCATCGACTGAGGAAGTGATAAGAGAGGGGGAGGATGGGGTGAATGAACAAGTGCAAAATGAGGAAATGCCACCCCAACCTACCCCAGAGATGATCAATCAGGTTCTGGCTTATCTTAGCGGGTTATCTGATCAAGGTCAGGCACCTCCAGTGTTTTCTGCGCCAACACCTCCGGTTTCAGAAGTACAACATGCGGCTACTATGGCTCCCCGCATGGATGTTCCATTGGAAATAGGCACGTTTCCACGTCTGACTACTGGGCCTATAATGACAAATGATCAGCATGAACTTTTCAGTAAGTTCTTGAAATTGAAACCTCCAGTCTTCAAGGGTGCTGAATCGGAGGATGCTTATGATTTTCTGGTTGACTGTCACGAGCTACTACACAAGATGGGTATAGTAGAACGGTTTGGTGTGGAGTTTGTGACTTATCAGTTTCAAGGGAACGCCAAAATGTGGTGGCGGTCACATGTCGAGTGTCAACCAATAGAGGCACCACCTATGACTTGGGCCTCATTCTCTAGTTTGTTTATGGAGAAGTATATCCCCCGGACTTTGAGGGATCGGAAAAGGGATGAGTTCTTGAGCCTAGAGCAAGGTAGGATGTCGGTTAATGCTTATGAGGCTAAGTTTCGTGCACTATCCAGATATGCCACTCAACTCTGTTTCAGTCCTCAAGAGCGGATTCGCCGGTTTGTGAAGGGGTTGAGGTCAGAATTGCGGATTTCGGCCTTACAGATAGCGGCAACGGCAAAATCCTTCCAAGAGGTGGTAGACTTTGTGATAGAAGTGGAAGGAGTGAAGCCAGACGACTTCACCACAACATCGACATCAAAAAGGCTTCGAAAGGGAGGTGAGTTTAATGGTTCTTACACTAGAGGATGGGGTTCGGGAAGTTACTCAGTCCGACCAATTCAGTCTTCACTACAGACTGTAGTTGGGGGACCACCTCAGACCGGTCAACACTTCTCCGAGGGGCATATGATCAACTCCAAAGAATGTTATGAATGTGCGGTGATTGGACATATTAGGAGAAATTGTCCCAGACCAAGTTACAGACCCCCAATAGCTAGAGGTAGAGGTGGTCATGGTAGAGGCCGTTTTTCTGGAGGGCGTGGTGGTCGAGGTAATAGTGGTCACCAAAACGGCAGAGGTAATGGGCAAACTGGGGCCACAACATCACAACATGGTAGGGGCAACGGACAGACGAACGATAGGGCCCATTGTTACGCTTTCCCTGGGCGGTCTGAAGCGCAGGCATCTGATGCTGTCATCACAGGTAATCTTCTGGTTTGTGATTGCATGGCTTCTGTATTGTTTGATCCTGGATCCACGTTTTCTTATGTATCTTCCTCATTTGCTAATGGTCTAAATTTACATTGTGAATTACTTGATATGCCTATTCGTGTCTCTACTCCGGTGGGTGAGTCTGTGGTAGTTGAAAAGGTATATAGGTCTTGTTTGGTAAACTTTGTGGGGAGCAACACTTATGTAGATTTGGTTATCTTAGAAATGGATGATTTTGATGTAATTCTGGGTATGACTTGGCTTTCTCCGCAATTTGCGATCTTGGATTGTAATGCTAAAACGGTGATGTTAGCCAAGCCTGGGACAGATCCGTTAGTGTGGGAGGGTGACTACACTTCCAATCCGGTCCGCATCGTCTCCTTTCTTCGTGCTAAGAAAATGATTAGTAAAGGGTGTTTAGCTTTCTTGGCACATCTCAAGGATGACACTACCCAAGTACCTTCGATTGAGTCGGTTTCAGTAGTTCGTGAGTTTCTGGATGTGTCCCCTACAGATCTTCCTGGTATGCCACCGGATAGGGATATTGACTTCTGTATTGATCTTGAACCCGGTACTCGCCCCATTTCTATACCCCCTTATAGAATGGCTCCCGCGGAGTTAAGAGAGTTAAAAGCACAACTTCAAGAGTTATTGAACAAAGGCTTCATTAGACCAAGTGCATCTCCTTGGGGTGCTCCGGTTTTGTTTGTAAAGAAGAAGGATGGGAGTTTTCGAATGTGTATAGACTACAGACAACTAAACAAGGTAACCATATTGAACAAAGGCTTCATTAGACCAAGTGCATCCCCGCATTGATGATTTGTTCGATCAGTTACAAGGTTCTTGTGTCTTCTCTAAGATTGACTTGAGATCCGGTTATCATCAATTGAAAATACGGGCAACGGATGTGCCAAAGACTGCTTTTCGAACGAGGTATGGGCATTACGAATTTGTAGTGATGTCCTTTGGTCTTACGAATGCCCCTGCTGCGTTCATGAGCTTGATGAACGGGATTTTTAAGCCATATTTGGACCTCTTCGTGATTGTATTTATTGATGATATATTGGTATACTCAAAGAGCAAGAAGGAACATGAAGAGCATTTGAGAATGGTATTGGAAATGTTGAGGGAGAAAAAGCTTTATGCCAAGTTCTCTAAGTGTGAGTTTTGGCTAGATGCAGTGTCCTTCTTGGGACACGTGGTTTCTAAGGATGGAGTGATGGTGGATCCTTCTAAGATTGAGACAGTAAGAAATTGGGTAAGACCTACTAATGTGTAAGAAATAAGGAGCTTTGTTGGGTTAGCTAGCTACTACCGTCGATTTGTCAAGGGATTCTCTTCTATTGCTTCCCAATTGACGAACTTGACTAAGCAGAATGTCCCATTTGTATGGTCGGATGAATGTGAGGAAAGCTTTCAGAAGCTCTAGACTTTGTTGACTACCGCACCTATCCTTACCTTGCCAGTAGAGGGTAAGAACTTCATTGTTTATTGTGATGCATCCTATTCTGGTTTAGGTGCAGTACTAATGCAAGAGAAGAGTGTGATTGCTTATGCTTCAAGACAATTAAAAGTGCATGAACGTAACTATCCCACTCATGATTTGGAATTGGCCGCGGTAGTGTTTGCATTAAAGCAATTGAGACACTATTTATATGGGGTTAAGTGTGAGATCTATACGGATCATCGTAGCCTACAGTATGTCTTTACTCAGAAAGATTTGAACTTAAGACAGAGGAGATGGATGGAGTTACTAAAGGACTACGATATCACTATCTTGTATCATCCGGGGAAGGCGAATGTTGTAGCGGATGCTTTAAGTAGGAAGGCGGGAAGCATGGGAAGTCTAGCTCACTTGTAAGCTTCTAGACGCCCATTGTCTAGAGAGGTTCAGACTCTAGCTAATGACTTGATGAGATTAGAAGTAAATGAGAGGGGAGGATTGTTGGCTTCGGTGGATGCAAGATCTTCCTTTCTTGACAAAATTAAGGGAAGACAGTTCGATGATGAGAAACTACGCAGAATCCAAGATAAGGTATTGCGAGGAGAGGCTAAGGAAGCACAAATCAATGAGGAAGGTGTTTTGAGAATCAAGGGAAGAGTATGTGTACCCCGCGTCGATGGTTTGATCAACACTATTATGACAGAGGCTCATAGTTCAAGGTATTCTATACATCCGGGCGAAACCAAGATGTATCGTGACCTAAAGCAACACTTTTGGTGGAGTAGAATGAAGCGTGACATTGTGGATTTTATTGCCAAATGTCCAAACTGTCAACAAGTAAAGTATGAACACCAAAGGCCCGGAGGAACACTTCAGAGAATGCCCATTCCGGAATGGAAGTGGGAAAGAATTGCAATGGATTTTGTGGTTGGTCTTCCGAAGACAATGGGTAAGTATGACTCCATTTGGGTGATTGTTGATCGGTTAACTAAATCTGCTCATTTCATTCCGGTCAAGGTGACTTACAATGCAAAAAAGTTAGCCAAACTTTACATCTCGGAAGTGGTGCGATTGCATGGGGTTCCACTATCCATCATATCAGATAGAGGTATGCAATTTACTTCTAAGTTTTGGAAAACATTGCATGCAGAATTGGGTACTAGGTTGGACCTTAGTACTGTGTTCCATCCCCAGACCGATGGTCAGTCTGAGCGAACGATTCAAGTGTTGGAGGATATGCTTCGTGCGTGTGTGATAGAATTTGGTGGCCATTGGGATAGCTTCTTACCCTTAGCGGAGTTTTCATACAATAATAGCTATCACTCAAGCATTGATATGGCCCCATTTGAAGCATTGTATGGTAGGAGATGTAGGTCTCCCATTGGTTGGTTTGATGCGTTCGAGGTCAGACCTTGGGGTACTGATCTCTTGAGGGATTCGATGGAAAAAGTGAGGTCTATTCAAGAAAAGCTTCTAGCGGCGCAAAGTAGACAAAAAGAATATGCAGATCGAAAGGTTAGAGACTTAGAGTTCATGGAGGGTGAACAAGTCTTGTTGAAAGTTTCACCCATGAAAGGGGTGATGCGGTTTGGTAAAAGGGGTAAACTAAGTCCAAGGTACATTGGACCATTAGAAGTACTTAAGCGAGTAGGGGAGGTGGCTTATGAGCTAGCCTTGCCTCCAGGGCTGTCCGGAGTACACCCGGTATTCCATGTGTCGATGTTGAAAAGATACCATGGGGATGGAAACTACATTATCCGTTGGGATTCAGTTCTGCTTGATGAGAACTTGTCTTATGAGGAGGAGCCTGTTGCTATTTTGGATAGAGAAGTTCGCAACTTGAGGTCAAGAGAGATTGCATCCATCAAGGTGCAATGGAAGAATCGACTGGTTGAAGAAGCCACTTGGGAGAAAGAGGCGGATATGCGAGAAAGATACCTACATCTGTTTAAAGATTCAGGTACTCCTTTTTGCCCTTGTTTTCCTTCTCTTGATCATTCAGGGACAAACGATGGGTAAATTGGTATCTAATGTAACGACCCGTTTAGTCGTTTTGAGCAACAGACTTCAATTCTGGAAAAACAGGCTGAGGCGACGGACCAAACGACAATCCGTCATGGGCACGACGGACCGTCGCAGGGTCTCGTTTCAAAACACTTAGAAAATCTGAAATTGGGTACTAAAAATCGACTCTCTGAACTTTGTGACGGAATGGCAGGACGGACCGTCACAGGTGTGACGGACCGTCACAGACCCTTGGTGGAAATTTGGGTCTCTGAACTCTACGACGACCTGCAGGACGGACCGTCGCAGGCACGACGGCCCGTCACAGGTTGCGCAAATCCCAGGCAGAGTCGAATTTCTGGTTAAGTTTTAAGGGACGTTTTTGACTATTCTTGCCTTAATTATAAAGTTCGTGGGTTTATATTAATAACTCAAATTCTTGAGGGGTTAAAAGAGGTAACCCTAAGTTAATTAGTGGGGTATTATTGCCATCTTTTATTCTTAATTATGTACTAATTAGGGTAAAAGAAAGAGGGTTGGAATAAAGAAAATAGAAAGAACAAGAGAGAGAGGGAGAATCGAACGAGAAGGGAGAAACAAAGCTTGGAGAAAGATTTGCTTGCTTGATCACTAATCTTCGGTGGAGGTAGGTTATGGTTTTTCATGCTTTCATAGTAAACTCTTAATAGAGAATGATATGTATTGGTAGTATTGTAAACCCTACTATATGCTTAATTGTATGTTTGCATGAATATGATTGTGTGATTGTGATAAGATGAGCATGATGAAAATATTGAATCCCAAATCTTGAAAGGAAACTTTAATATACATTATTAATAATGATGCCTTCGTATAGAAGAAGGCTTGATGAATTAAAGTAATGGGATTGATGATGCCTTGGTATAGAAGAACGCTTGATGAATTAAAGTAATGGGATTGATGATGCCTAGGTATAGAGAAGGCCTGATGATTTACAGAATGATATTAGTGGATCGGGTGTCACGAACCGACACGTAGAATTAGGGGATCGGGTGTCACGGACCGACACGTAGAATTAGGGGATCGCGTGTCACGGGCCAACACGTAGAATTAGGGGATCGGGTGTCACGAACCGACACGTAGAATTAGGGGATCCGGTGTCATGGACCGACACGTAGAATTAGGGGATCGGGTGTCACGAACCGACACGTAGAATTAGGGGATCGGGTGTCACGAACCGACACGTAGAATTAGGGGATCGGGTGTCACGAACCGACACGTAGAATTAGGGGATCGGGTGTCACGAACCGACACGTAGATATAGGGGATCGGAGTGTCACGTACCGACACAAGAGGAATAATGAATATGAGGGATCGGAGTGTCACGTACCGACACAAGAGGAATAATGAATATGAGGGATCGGAGTGTCACGTACCGACACAAGAGAATTAAAGATAATGAATCTTGAAAGATCATAATATACTCAATCTAATGAACATAATTCCCAAATGAGTATGGTGTTGAGGCTTGAGCCCTCATGGATGAACTTGATGGTACTTATTGATGATTATAATACTTGTTGTGGCTACATGTTGAGTTTTATAGTTAATTTACGATAATATTGATATATACTGTCCCCTATTTTGAGTTGGCCGATGATATCTACTCAGTACCCGTGTTTTGTACTGACCCCTACTTTTATGTTTTCTTCTTGTTTATTTGTGGAGTGCAGCAAACGTGCCATCGTCTTCAACTCAACAGTAATTCAAGCCAGTCTTACTACATCGGAAATTCAGGGTGAGCTAATGCTTCTAGCTTGGACTGGATCTCCTTCTTCAAGTCTTGATGCCTTGAACTTCCGGCATGGACTAGCTTCTTATGTATTTTTAGCTTTTAGAATACTCTTAGTTTAGTCATTTGATCGTAGATGTTCTTGTGATGATGACTTCCAGATTTTGGGGATGATAATAATAGTTTTGAATTGATTTTATTAATGAGTTAAGTCTTCCGCATTATTTTCTGCTGTTATTACATTGAAATGTTAATGTTTAGATTGGTTGGTTCGCTCACATAGGAGGGTAAGTGTGGGTGCCAGTCGCAACCCGGTTTGGGTCGTGACAAATAATAATAATAATAATAATTAAAAAAATATAATAATAATAATAATACTAATAATAATAATAATAATAATAACACTAACACTAACAATAACAATAATAATAATAATAATAATATTAATATTATTAATAATAATAATAATTATAATAATATTAATAATAACAATAATAGTAAAATAATAATAATAATAATAATAATAATTAAAATAACAATAACAATAACAATAACAATCATAATAATAATAATTATAATAATAATAATAATAATAATAATAATAATAATAACAACAACAACAATAATAATAATAACAGTAATAATAATGATAATAATAATAATAATAATAGTAATACTAGTAATAATAATAATAATAATATTAATATTAATAATAATAATAATAAATATAATAATAACATTAAAATAATAATAATAATAATAGTACTATTAATAATAATTATAATAGCAATAATAATAATAATAATAATAATAATAATAATAATAACAAAAATAATAATAACAACAATAACAATAACAATAATAATAATAGTAATAATTATAATCAAGAATAATAAAATTAATAATAATAATAACAATATTAATAGTAATAATAATAATAATAATAATAATACTTATAATAATAACAACAAGTATTTCAATAACAATAATAATATTTATAATAATAATAAATATAATTATAATAATAATAATAGTGATAATGATAATAATAATGATAATAATAATAATAATAATAATAATGATGATTATTATAATAATAATAATAATAATAATAATAGTAATGATAATGAATATAATAATAATAATAATAGTAATAATAGTAGTAGTAATAATAATAATAATAATAATAATAATAATAATAATAATAATAATAATAATAATAACAACAATAATTATAACAACAACAACAACAACAACAACAACAACAACAACAACAACAATAATAATAATAATGACAATAATTATACTAATAATACTAATACTAATACTAATACTAATAATAATAATAATAATAAATATAATAATAATAATAATAGTACTTATACTAATAATAATAATAATACTTATAATAATAATAATAATACTTATAATAATAATAATAATAATAATAATAATAATAATAATAATAATAATAATAATAATAATACTTATAATAATAATATTATAAAGTCTTCTTCTCTCCTGATGCTCTCGGCGCAGGTGAACTAACGTGCGCATTCAAGGTGGAAAATGGCGAGGGGAAGAGGAAGAGGACGAGGACGAGGGTGGAAAACACCAATAATGATAGTTGGTAGCTCAGTTGGAGCTCGAGTGGAAGCAATAGAGTTGAATCAACAGGAACAAGTTCAAAATGAGGAAGGTAGTTTTGAAGAAAGACTATTAGTGAGCTCCAAAGTTTCTAGAAGATTGAGCTTAAACTATTCATTGGAGAAGGAAGAGGTACATGAGAACTCAGATCTGGAACATTATGATGTTGAGAACAAGGTAGAAGGCAATGGAACAGTAACTGAAGTTGCTGATAGTAATGGAGGCAAAGAAGGGGAGAAGAGCAAGGAATATAAGGAACCTTGGGTTAATATGTTTAAGAATAACCGTGCAGCTAACAATGGGATGAATTTGACTTATTTTCCTCCACAAATAGTGAATGAACAAACTATGGTTCAGTTGGAAGGGAAAGAGGTACAGCTTGAAGAAGAGAAGTGGAAATGTGCACTTATAGCTTATGTAATTGGAGAGTGTCTTGGGTATAATACCATGAATAGGTACATAATGATGAATTGGTCAACAGTGGATAAGCCTGATGTATTTCTTCATGAAGAAGGATACTACATAATCAAATTTAAGAACCTGAATGACATGAATGAGGTTCTATATTCAGGGCCATATACTATAAACAATAGGCCTATTATATTGAAGCAATGGTGTCCTGATTTTGATTTTGGAAATGAGTTCTTAGCTGAAATACCATTATGGGTTAACTTTCCAAAGTTGCCTCTTAATTGTTGGGGAGTTGGATCTCTGAGTAGAATTGCTAGTGCTATAGGAGTTCATTATTTGCTGATGAATGTACCACAAAGCAGACAAGAATATCCTATGCTAGAATGCTTATTGAAGTTAATGTTACTAAGCCTAATCCTCAGCAGATAACAGTCATAGATCCAAATGGTAGAACATTTATGCAGGAAGTTGTGATGGAGTGGAAGCCTCTATATTGTGATAAATATCAGAAGATTGGACATCAATGCCAATCAGCAACAGTGGAGGATCTACCAAAGAAAAGAAGGCCATGGAAAAAAGTAACACAAACTTGGCAATATAAAGGACCAATCCAACAGCAGGAGAGGAAAGTTGAACAAAGAAAGGTGCTAGAACATATATAAGATGATAATACTACTTTTGTGCAGGAGGAGAAATAAGAGAAATAACAAAGAGGAGAACAGGAAATCAAGCAAACACCAGATCTTAATCTAAGGCCTAATACTGGAAGCAAGCATTTGGACTTTAGTTTATCAAATTTTCCTATGTTATCAGCCATACCAATGAGAAATGGATTTGAGAGTCTCATAAATAGCAAACTTGCTTCAATGCCTGTGGATAGATGTGGAGCTTCAATAACTTGTTAATGAAGTGGAGTTTTTGGAGTGTGAGGGGCATGAATAAAAGATATAAGCAGAAACAGATAAAGCTATTTTTACAGAATAATAAGGTCTCCTTAGCAGGGTTAATTGAAACATGAGTGAAAGAGGGTAATGCTAAAGCTACAATTAAAGGTATAGCTCCAGGATGGAGAAGTCTGCACAATTATAGGAAGGCTGCAAATGGTAGAATGTGGATAATATGGGATGAAAGCTGGTATGATATCAAGTTAATAACTAGTTCAGCTCAAATGATGCATTGCCATATAAATGAAAGAAGTAAAGGATATCAATTTAATCTCACAGTGGTATATGGTTTTAATACTATAGAGTAGAGGAAAAGCTTATGGACTAATCTGAACTTGTTGTTTCAAAGTGTTACACAACCTTGGCTCATAATAGGAGATTTTAATGCTCTTTTGTCATCCAAAGATAGATTAGCTGGGGATCCTGTTACTTTGAATGAGATAAGAGATTTTGCAGAATGTATTAAGAATATGGGCATCAATGAAATACAATGGAAAGGTAACTACTATACTTGGAACAATAAACAAATTGGTTATGCTAGAAGTTCAAGTAGGATTGATAGAGCTTTTGGGAATGATACATGGATGGATAAATGGGGTCATGTTACTTTAGAGTATGGGAATCCAGGAGTGTCTGATCATATATCAATGCAGTTGTTATTACATCAAAATTATCAACAGGTAAGAGCAAGTTTTAAGTTCTTTAATAAATGGATTGAACATAAGTCTTTCTTAGAACTGGTGGAGAAAGTGTGGAAGCAGAAGAATGGAAGTGATGTAATGAAGATGGTATGGTACAAGTTGAAGGCTCTTCAGCCAGTCTTGAATCAGTTGAATAGAAGAGAGTTTAAATATATAGGTCAGCAGTTTGAGGAGGCTAGAAATGAACTTGCAGGGATTCAAGATCAGCTCTATAATCAAGCAAATGATGAGTTAGTTGCTAAAGAAAAAGAGCTACTAATAAAGCTTGAAAAGTGTTCAATGATTGAGAAAAGTGCACTAAGACAAAAAGCAAGAGCAAAATGGATTAAGCTGGGGGATGCAAACAACAAATACTTTAGTTCAGTGATAAAGGAGAGAACTCAAAAGAAACATATTAGAAGTTTGTTATCTATAGATGGAAGGATGTTGTATGAACCTCAAGAGATTCAAGAAAAGTTTGTCTTGTTTTACAAAAGCCTTATGGGTACTTCAGCAGGTAAACTTCCAGCTATAAATACTTAGGTGATGAAAAGAGGGCCTGTTTTGTCAAAACAGCAAAGAATTCAATTATGTGCAACAATAACAGATCAGGAGATTTTTGCAGCTTTGCAGTCTATTGGGAATGATAAGGCTCTATGTATAGATTGTTTATAATGCTCTTTCTTTAAGTATACATGGAAGATTATTGAAACTGATGTCATTGATGCTGTCAAGAGTTTCTTCACAACAGGGAAATTGTTTAAGCCTTTCAACTGCACTCTTGTTTCTTTAATTCCAAAAGTACAAAGTCCCAAAACTGTGAAAGAATATAGGCCAATTGCTTGTTGTAGTGTCCTGTATAAAATCATCTCAAAGGTGATAACTCATAGATTACATGAAGTTATTCATACTGTTATCTGTGATAGCCAAGCAGGCTTCATACCAGGGAGGAAAATTGCAGACAACATAATACTGGCTCATGAATTGGTTAAGGCTTATAGTAGGAAAAGTGTTTCTCCTAAAAGTATTCTTAAGATTGATCTACAAAAAGCATATGATTCAGTGGAGTGGCCTTTCCTAGAACAAGTGATGGTGGGCTTGGGTTTTCCTGATTTATTTACTCAATGGGTAATGCAGTGTGTTAAATAGTGAATTATACTATTATAGTTAATGGACAGACTACTCAAAGGTTTGATGCAGCTAAAGGGCTCAGGCAAGGAGATCTAATGTCACATTTCCTATTTGCTATAGCTATGGAGTATTTTAGTAGGCTTCTCAAGGGGCTTAAAGAAGAGAAGGAATTCAAGTACCATCCTAAATGTTCTAAGCTGGATATCACTCATTTATGCTTTGCAGATGATTTGTTACTGTTTTCTAGAGGTGACCTTAAATCCATCAAGGCACTTCAAAGGTGTTTTTCAGATTTCTCTCAAGCTTCTGGATTGCAAATCTTACTAAAAGCTCAATTTATTGTGGTGGAGTCCATATGGAGGTGAGACAACAAATTGTTCAACAGCTTGGATATACAATGGAAGAGCTACCTTCTAAATATTTGGGGGTGCCTCTGTCATCAAAGAAGCTGACTACAATCCAATGGTTCCCTCTTATTGACAAAATCATGGAAAGAATCAACTCTTGGACAGCAAAATAGTTGTCTTATGCAGTAAGAACTCAACTAGTTAAGACTGTATTGTTTGGAGTGTAGGCTTACTGGGCACAACTCTTCATTATTCCTGCAAAGATAATTAAACTGATTGAAGGACTTTGTAGAAGTTATCTCTGGTCAGGGGTTGGTTATGTTACAAAAAAGGCACTAATAGCATGGGATAAAGTGTGTTGTCCTAAATATGAAGGTGGTTTAGGACTGATCAATATGAAAATATGGAACAGAGCTGCAGTAGCTAAATTATGTTGGGATTTATCTAACAAAGAAGTCAAGTTGTTGATCAAATGGATACATGCATATTATATAAAGGGGCAGAGGGAATGGAAGATGAGCAACCATGCAAGTTGGATGGTAAAGAAAGTAATGAATGCAAAGGTAATAGTTGATCAAGTTCAGCAAGTTCAAAACAAAGGGAAAGGGGTACTCAGGCATATATACTACCACATGAAAGGAGTGCAACAAAGGCCAGCATGAAAATGTCTTATGTTTAGCAATGTAGCTAGACCTAAAGTTTATATCACAATGTGTATTATGATGAATCAAAAGCTAGCAACAGTTGAAAGATTAGCTCATTGGAGAATTGTAGTAGATAAGGTATGTGTGCTATGCAGGAATACTGAAGAGAATATACAACATTTGTTTTTACAATGTCAATTTGCTAGGATGTTGTGGGAGAGATTATTAGGATTGATAGATCAACAAGTTACTGTTCCATTGGCATGGAAGCAGTTTTAGCAATGGTGTACTCAACATGGGAAGGGGAAGAGCTCAGCAGCACAAATGTTCAAGACAGTTTTGACTGAAGGCATATATGGCTTATGGATTAAGAGAAACAATAGAATTTTTGAACATAAGATCAAAAAGGAGGAAAATATAGCTAGAGTTAGCCTATATAACTATTGCTAGAACCCCTTTTAATCTTTCTAAAGTTGTAAGTCAATGAATTGTGAGCAATAGTTAGTAGTGTAGTTGGTAGTTTAGATTATTTTGAAGATCCAAGCAAGCTGTGATCGCTGCTTAGTTATTGTAATATTTGTTCATGGTAATTAATAAAAAATTTAGTTACCAAAATAATAATAATAATAATAATAATAATAATAATAATAACCATAATGATAATAACAATAATAATAATAATAATAATAATAATAATAATAATAATAATAATAATAATAATAATAGTGTCACGACCCAAATCGGGCCGCGACTGGCACCCACAGTTACCCTCCTATGTGAGCGAACCAACCAATCTAAACCTTAACATTTCAATATAATATCAACAGAAAACAATGCGGAAGACTTAAACTCATTAGTAAAAACCAATTCATTAACTTCTAAAAACTCAACAACTATTATTATTATCCCCAAAATCTGGAAGTCATCATCACAAGAACATCTACTTCGAATTACTAAATCTAAGAGTATCTAAGAAGCTAAAATACATAAACAGCTAGTCCATGCCGGATCTTCAAGGCATCAAGACATGAAGAAGAAGATCCAGTCCAAGCTAGAAGCTTTAGCTCACCCTGAAATCCGGAGTAATGAAGACTGACTAGAGTTGCGGTTGAGTTGAAGACGACGGCACGTTTGCTGCACTCCACAAATAACAAAGAAGAAAACATAAAAGTAGGGGGCCAGTACAAACACAAGTACTGAGTAGGTATCATCGGCCAACTCAAAATAGAAACAATATATATCAGATAATATCATAAATCAACTACAATACTCAATCTGTAGCAACACCATGTACAAGAATCTTTGATAAATAACGTCAAGTACATTCATGAGGACTCAAGCCTCCATATCAAACTCATTTGGGAATTAGGTTCATTAGATTGAGTATATTAACATCTTTCAAGATTCATCACCTTTATTCTTGTGTCGGTACGTGACACTCCGCTCCCTTACTACTATGTGTCGGAACGTGACACTCCGATCCCCTAGTTCTACGTGTCGGTTCGTGACACCCGATCCCCTAATTCTACGTGTCGGTTCGTGACACCTGATCCCCTAATTCTACGTGTCGGTTCGTGACACCCGATCCCCTAATTCTACGTGTCGGTTCGTGACACCCGATCCCCTAATTCTACGCGTCGGTTCGTGACACCTGATCCCCTAATTCTACGTGTCGGTTCGTCCTGCTATTCCGTTACGAAGTTCAGAGAGTCGATTTCAGTACCCATTTTTCAGAATTTCTAAGTGTTTTGAAATGAGACCCCTCGACGGTTCGTCGTACCCATGACGGTCCATCGTGGGTTCCGTCATCTCAACCTGTTTTTCAAGAATCAAAGTCTGCTGCTCAAAACGTCTAAACAGGTCGTTACAATAGATACCAATTTACCCATCGTTCGTCCTCGAACGATCATAAGAAGAAAGACAAGGGCGAAAAGAAGTACCTGAATCTGTAAACAGGTGTGGGTATCTTTCTCGCGTATCAGCCTCTTTCTCCCAAGTGGCTTCTTCGACTGGTCGATTCTTCCAGTGAACTTTGATGGATGCAATCTCCCTTGACCTCAACTTGCGAATTTCTCTACCTAAAATGGCAACAGGCTCCTCCTCATAAGACAAATTCTCATCAAGAAGAACTGAATCCCAACGAATGATGTAGTTTCCATCCCCATGGTATCTTTTCAACATAGACACATGAAATACCGGATGCACCCCTGACAGTCCTGGGGGTAAGGCTAATTCATACGCTACCTCCCCCACGCGCTTCAGAACTTCGAATGGACCAATATACCTCGGACTAAGCTTACCTCGCTTACCAAACCGCATCACCCCTTTCATGGGCGAAACCTTCAGCAAGACTTGCTCACCCTCCATAAACTCCAAGTCTCTAACCTTTCAATCTGCATATTCCTTTTGCCTACTTTGAGCCGCTAAGAGATTTTCTTGAATGCATTTCACTTTATCTAACGATTCTCTCAGAAGGTCAGTACCCCAAGGTCTAACCTCAAATGAATCAAACCACCCAATGGGAGACCTACATCTCCTCCCATACAGTGCCTCAAATAGGGCCATACCAATACTTGAGTGATAGCTATTGTTGTATGAGAATTCTGCTAACGGTAGGAAGTTATCCCAATGACCACCAAATTCTATTACACATGCACGAAGCATATCCTCCAACACTTGAATCGTTCGTTCAGACTGACCATCGGTCTGAGGAAGAAATGCGGTACTAAGATCCAACCTAGTACCTAATTCAGCATGCAATGTTTTCCAAAACTTAGAAGTAAACTGCGTACCTCTATCTGATATGATGGAAAGTGGAACTCCGTGCAATTGAACAATCTCTGAGATATAAAGTTTGGCTAACTTCTCTGCATTGTAAGTCACCTTAACCGGAATGAAGTGAGCAGACTTAGTTAACCTATCAACAATTACTCAAATGGAGTCATACTTACCCATTGTCTTTGGAAGACCAACCACGAAGTCCATTGCAATTCTCTCCCACTTCCATTCAGGAATGGGCATTCTCTGAAGTGTCCCTCCAGGTCTCTGGTGTTCATACTTTACTTGCTGACAATTCGGGCATTGAGCCACAGACTCAACAATGTCACGCTTCATCCTACTCTACCAAAAATGTTGCTTTAGGTCAGGATACATCTTGGTTGCACCAGGATGTATAGAATACCTTGAACTAAGGGCCTCCGTAAGAATAGTGTGAATCAAATCATCTACGCGGGGTACACATACCCTTCCCTTAATTCTCAAAACACCTTCCTCATCAATTTTCGCTTCTTTAGCCTCTCCTCGCAACACCTTATCATTTCTCATCGGTGAACTGCTTTCCTTTAATCTTATCAAGAAAGGAAGATCTTGCCTCCACACAAGCCAACAATCCTCCCTTCTCATTTACTTCTAACCTCATAAGGTCGTTAGCCAGAGTCTGAACCTCTCTAGCCAATATACGTCTAGAAACTTGCAAGTGAGCTAGACTTCCCATGCTCCCTGCCTTTCTACTTAAGGCGTCTGCCACAACATTAGCCTTTCCCGGATGATACAAGATAGTGATATCGTAGTCCTTCAGTAGTTCCATCCATCTCCTCTGTCTCAAATTCAAATCTTTTTGAGTAAAGACATACTGTAGGCTACGATGATCCGTTTATACTTCACACTTAACCCCATATAGATAGTGTCTCCATTGCTTTAAGGCAAACACTACCGCAGCCAATTCCAAATCATGGGTCGGATAATTACGTTCGTGTACCTTTAATTGCCTTGAAGCATAAGCAATTACGTTCTTCTCTTGCATTAGCACTGCACCCAAACCCGAATAGGATGCATCACAATAGACAATGAAATTCTTACCTTCCACTGGCAGGGTAAGGATTGGTGCAGTAGTCAACAAGGTCTTGAGTTTCTGAAAGCTTTCCTCACATTCGTCCGACCATACAAATGGAACATCTGTTTAGTCAAGTTCGTCAATTTGGAAGCAATGGAAGAGAATCCCTTGACAAATCGACGGTAGTAGCTAGCCAGACCAACAAAGCTCCTTATTTCTGACACATTAGTAGGTCTTACCCAATTCTTCACTTTCTCAATCTTAGAAGGATCCACCATCACCCCGTCCTTAGAAACCACATGACCCAAGAAGGACACTGCATCCAGCCAAAACTCACACTTGGAGACTTTGGCATAAAGCTTTTTCTCCCTCAACATTTCCAATACCATTCTCAAATGCTCTTCATGTTCCTTCTTGCTCTTTGAGTATACCAATATATCATCAATAAATACGATTACAAATAGATCCAGATATGGCTTAAAAATCCCGTTCATTAAGCTCATGAAAGCAGCAGGGGCATTCGTAAGACCAAAAGACATTACTACAAATTCGTAATGCCCATACATAGTTTGAAAAGCAGTCTTTGGCACATCCATTGCCCGTATTTTCAATTGATGATAACCGGATCTCAAGTCAATCTTAGAGAAGACACAAGCACCTTGTAACTGATCGAACAAGTCATCAATGCGAGGAAGAGGATACTTGTTCTTAACCGTTACCTTATTTAGTTGTCTGTAGTCTATGCACATCCTAAAACTCCCATCCTTTTTCTTCACAAATAATACCGGAGCACCCCAAGGAGATGCACTTGGTTTAATAAAGCCTTTGCTTAGCAACTCTTGAAGTTGTACCTTTAACTCTCTTAACTCCGCGGGAGCCATTCTATAAGGGGGTATAGAAATGGGACGAGTACCTGGTTCAAGATCAATGCAGAAGTCGATGTCTCTCTCCGGTGGCATACCCGGAAGGTCTGCGGGAAACACATCTAAAAACTCATGAACTATCGAGACCGACTCAATTGGAGGTACTTGGGTAGTATCATCCCTGAGATGTGCCAAGAACGCTAAACAACCCTTACTACCATTTTCTTAGCACGAAGAAAGGAGATGATACGAACCGGATTGGAAGTGTATTCATCCTCCCACACTAACGAATCTGTCCCAGGCTTGGTTAACGTCATAGTTTTAGCATTACAATCCAAGATTGCAAAATTCGGAGAAAGCCAAGTCATACCCAGAATTACATCAAAGTCAACCATTTCTAAGATAACCAAGTCTACATGAGTATTGCTCTCCATAAAAGTCACAGGACAAGACCTATACACCTTCTAAACTATCTCAGACTCACCCACCGGAGTAGAAACACGAATAGGCATGTCAAGCAATTCACAATTTAATTTGAGACCAGTAGCAAATGAGGAAGATACATATGAAAATGTGGATCTAGGGTCAAATAATACAAAAGCCATGCAATCACAAACCGAAAGATTACCTGTGATGACAGCATCAGATGTCTCCGCTTCAGATATCCCAGGGAAAGCATAACAATGGGCCCTCTCACCTGTCTGACCGTTGCCCCTACCATGTTGTGATGTAGTGGCTCTAGTTTGCCCATCACCCCAGCCGTTTTGGTGACCACCATTACCTCAACCACCGCGTCCTCCAGAATGACGGCCTCTTCCATAACCACCTCTACCTCTAACATTTGGAGGTCTGTAACTCTGTTTTGGACAATACCTCTTGATGTGTCCAGTCTCCCCACATCCATAACACTCTCTGGATTCAAGCATAAGTCTCTCAGAGAAGTGTTGACCGGTCTGAGGTGGACCCCCAACTACAGTCTGTAGTGAGGACTGAATTGGTCGGACTGAGTAACCTCCTGAACCCTGTCCTCTAGAGTAAGAACCATTAAACTCACCTCCCTTTCGAAACCTTTTTGATGTAGTTGCCATGGTGAAGTCATCTGGCTTCACTCCCTCTACCTCTATCACGAAGTCTACCACTTCTTGAAAAGATTTTGCCGTAGCCGCTATCTGTAAGGCTAAAATTCGCAACTCTGATCTCAACCCCTTCACAAAACGGCGAATCCGCTCTTGTGGACTAAAACAAAGCTGAGTGGCATATCTGGAAAGTGCACGAAACTTAGCCTTATATGCAGTAACCGACATCCTACCTTGCTCTAGGCTCAAGAATTCATCTCTTTTCCTATCCCTCAAGGTCCGGGGAATATACTTCTCCATAAACAAGCTAGAGAATGATGCCCAAGTCATAGGTGGTGCCTCTGTTGGTTGACACTCAACATGTGACCGCCACCACATTTTGGCGTTCCCTTGAAACTGATAAATCACAAACTCAACACCAAACCGTTCTACTATACCCATCTTGTCTAGTAGCTCATGACAGTCAACCAGAAAATCGTAGGCATCCTCAGATTCAGCACCCTTGAAGACTGGAGGTTTCAATTTCAAGATCTTACTAAAAAGTTCATGCTGATCATTTGTCATTATAGGCCCTGTAGTCAGACGAGGAAACGTGCCTATTTCCAATGAGGCATCTATACAGGGAGTCCCAACAGCGGCATGTCGTACCTCTGAAACCGGATGTGCTGGTGCAGAAAATACTGGAGGTGTCTGGCCCTGATCAGATAATCCGCTAAGATAAGCCAGAACCTGATTGATCACCTATAGGGTAGGTTGGGGTGGCATTTCCTCATTCTGCACTTGTTCATTCTCCCTATCCTCCCCCTCTCTTACTACTTCCTCAGTCGGTGGAGGAGTCACCGCCCTAGTACCAGATGGGCTAGGAGCTCGTCCTCTTCCTCTAGAGGACGTCCTCCCACGACCTCTACCACGGCCTCTTGCCGCTACTCTTCCTCGAGCTACAGCCCCAGTGGCTGGCTCAGACGCTTCTTGTCTTGCCGATGTTGGTGTTGGCGCAGTCGTTTCTCTAGTTCTAACCATCCGCGAAATAGAGTAAAGATGGTCAGATACCAATTTGTATCACCTAGATACCAATTGGATCCAAGTAATAGCACGAAAGAAAGAAAGAATGGAATTTTCCTAAAGTCTTATAGCCTCTCAAAGAAAAGTAAAGGCGTCCCCCTACCGTTCCTTAAGACTCTACTAGACTCGTTCTTGTGTGATGAGACCAATGAACCTAATGCTTTGATACCAAGTTTGTCACGACCCAAATCGGGCCGCGACTGGCACCCACACTTACCCTCCTATGTGAGTGAACCAGCCAATCTAAACCTTAACATTTCAATATAATATCAACAGAAAATAATGCTGAAGACTTAAACTCATTAGTAAAAACCAATTCATTAACTTCTAAAAACTCAACAACTATTATTATTATCCCCAAAATCTGGAAGTCATCATCACAAGAACATCTACTTCGAATTACTAAATCTAAGAGTATCTAAGAAGCTAAAATACATAAACAGCTAGT
>NC_090808.1:31351594-31359094 GCF_036512215.1 Solanum lycopersicum
ATAATAATAATAATAATCATATAATAGTAATATTATTATTATTAATAATAATAATAATAAAATATTAATAAAATTAAAATAATAATAAAATTAATAATAGTAATAATAATAATAATAATTATAATAGCAATAATAACAATAATAATAACAATAATAATAACGATAATAATAACAACAACAACAACAACAACAACAACAATAATAATAATAATAATAATAATAATAAAATTAATAATAATAATAATAATAATATTAATATAATAATAATAATAATAAATTAGTAATAATAATAATAAAAATAAAATTAATAATAATAATAAACATAGTAATAATAATAATAAAACTAATAATAGTAATAATAATAATATTAATAATAAAAATAATAATAATAATAATAATGATGATAATAATAATAATGATATTAATGATAATAATAATAACGATAATAATGATATAATAAGAATACTAGTAATAATAATAATAACAACAACCATAACAATAATAATAATAACAATAGTAATAACAATAATAATAAGAATAAGAATAAGAATAATGATAATAATACTAGTAATAATAATACTTATACTTATAATAATAATAATAATAAATATGATAATAATAATAATAATACTTATTATAATAATAATACTTATAATAATATTAATAATAATAACGCTAATAATAATAATAAAAATAATAACAATATTAATAGTAATAATAATTAAAATAATACTAATAATAATAGTAATGATAATATTAGTAATAATATCAATTAAGATGATATTTCAATAAAAATATAGTTTTTTGAATTAAATAGTGTGGTTTTTTCTTAATGTTGTAGAGTCCTAATCAGTACTCCTTCACTCTATCTTGTTCTATTATGTAATTATCATATTATGTTTCTAACTTCCCTTTTTTTTATGGACTCTGTCCATTCATGAATCTATTTTTACTGTTCATCTCTTTCTCTTAGCTTTTGTTCTTAAAATTAATTTTCTTTAACTACACCCCGAATTTGGTCATTCATAGTTCATCCACGAACTTTCGAACTGACCCCACAATTTCCTAGGAATTTACAAGTTAATCCATCAATAATTTTAAGAGGCTAAGAGACTAACCATATACTAAGTAAAATAAATTCATGATGATATATAAACTTAACAAAATTTTAAAATATATTTATGATAAAACTCATATATTTACATGAACTTAGCACACATAATTTACATATATGGGAAGTTGTACTAGAAACATAAATATGAAACTTACATTATAAGAACAGAGTGAAGTTTCCCTTTCGGGAAATCCGAACGACTTCCAAAGTAACTTTTCACAAAACTTGAAATAAAATCTAAGAACCTAAAGAAAAATATTTTTTATTTTTTTTATAAACAAAGAGGAAAGATTTTTTGGAGGGATTAAGCTTTGCAGAATGTGGATTTTTTTTCTTTCTTCGCTCTCTGCTTCTTCTTCTGATAATGTCTTCTATTTATACACAAAAATGGACTTCAAACTTCGGACTTCAGAATGAAAAATAATTTCATCTTTTCCGCCGGGTGCACATTGGGCCCCATCGCACGTGAAATGATTCCTTCTTTTGCATTATTATCCATCCTTTTGTCAGAATTCCATTATTTTCTTTTAAAAAGAAACTCTCTATTTTTAAATAAAGTAAAGACGCATTCCAACAGTTTTTCCACAAATGTGTGGTAGTGAGTAAAGTGGGACTCACATTGTTGACAAAAGAGACATTCCTCTTTTTTGACTACATTATTGTATATGTGTATATATATATATATATATATATATATATATATATATGTGTGTGTGTGTGTGTGTGTGTCTAAATTATGTAAAGCTACAGAATCAAAACTCATACCCGAATCATAGTCATTTGGGTCTTGAGCATATTGCATAGTGTCTGAAAATCCGTCTGAGTTATTTGGGTTTATATCTGGATTTTGTCTTGGGCTTGGTATTGGGCTTTGTATTGGACTAGGGTTTATATGTTTGTCTTTGTCTTGCTGTTCTTTTAGTAGTTTTTCTACAGTTTTGGTTATAATTGATTCTAAGTCTTTATTTTTTTGTAATTTTTTGGTTTTTTGTCTAATTTTCTGGTTAAAGGAAATTGGTAATTGTCTTCTTGAGGATGAACCTTCTTCTATTTCACTTTTTGGCAAAGTGACAGCCATTAACGGATTTGATGATTCTTTACCGGTTACCGTTTGAGCCGGACTAGCTGTATCTCTATCCGATACAGTGGATTTCTTTACATTCAGAGGGGAATGTACACCCATCTCATCCATTTTTATTGGGGATGGAAACCCCTGTATAATGATCTGATTGTCTTTCTCCATTTTCTCAATTCTTTCTTTTAATTGGAGATTTTCCTGAGCTAACATTTAATTTTTGAGGTTTAACCTCTTAAAAGTTTCGGTCATTGAAGAACAATGATCGCAAAATATAATCTTGTCTGTGTCTTTCTGAATGTGGTATTGAGGAATTTTGTCTGGATTTTGTTTGAGAGAAGGAGAGATATAATAATTTGGGCCTAATACCCCTCTAGCATAATCTAGTGCTTCAGTAAAATCATTAAAACCTTTGAAAAGAGGTTTTGAAAATCCTTTAATAGAATCTAATACTTCTATTCAAGTTTGAAAAATTCCATTTGTTTTTCCATGAACAACAACATAGTATTTAAATTTATTTTCTTTATTTTTACTATTAAAATAAAACCCTAATGCATTTAAAACTGCAATTATATACTTTGTGTCCTTCTTATTATGAGCTATCCATATATTGTCTATTAAGCATTTTTGTTGTCTGTCTATTTGATATATAGGTAAACTTCTGAAAGTTAAATTAGATGATTCATATGCTATTAAATTATACTGTCCAAATTGTAATCTATCTATTCTATTATCATCTATTCTATTTAAGGGTCTAAAATGTAAATTAGAAAGTACTGTCTGTTTGTATATGTCTGAATAATCTTGGGTCGGAGGTTGAACTCCTTTGCCCTTATCTTGAAAAGATGGTCTCATTCTGAAAAATTTAAATTAAACTTTGATTAATAATCTACTTAATTGGTCTGCAATATTATTATCATTTCCTTTGATATGTTCAAAAATTATAGAATTATAAATTGATATAGTGTCTAAGAAATTTAACCATCTTCTTCTACTACTTGTTTTATCATTAATTTTTTGATGAAATTTTACTATAGCTTCACAATCAGCTCTAATTAAGATTTCTAGTTTATTTAAGATATAAATTCTAAAACTATTCAAACCATATATTACTGCTAAAATTTCTACATCTATACTAGCTTTATTTCCTTTTTCTTTAAATTTTCCGCTTTGATAAGCACAAATTTTTTCTTCTTGTTTAGAGCTATATTTATTTGGTCTTGATTTTAGTACTGCTCCCCATCCTTCGAAACTTCCGTCTGTTTCTATTATTAAATAATCTGATTCTAATGGCATATTAAGATCAGGTATATTTTTTATTTTTTCTTTTATTTTTTGTACTAATTTAATATCTTCAGTATTAAAATTTCTTTGTCCCTTATTTCCTGTCTTAGAATATAATGGTCCTGCTATTTTTCCTAAATCTTTAATAAAAGGTCTTGCATAATTAACTATTCCTAAAACTTTTTGTAAATCTTTTAAATTATCTAATTTATCTGGCATATCTAAGGCTTTTTTAGCTATATGAGGTTGTAATTTAATCTTTCCTTCTCTTAAAGTAATTCCTAAAAAATTTATGTAATTTTTACATAATTCTATTTTCTTTTTACTAATTATTATTCCATTATTAACAAATAGCCTAAAAACTGTTTGTAAATGTCCTAAATGTTCTTTTATATCTTTACTAAATACTAGAATATCATTTACATATACCAAAACAAATCTTTTGTATTCTCCAAATATTTTATCTATTTTTCTTTGAAATATTGGAGGTAATGTTTTAAATCCAAATGGCATAACTAGCCATTCAAAATGTCCTTCAGGGCAAGTAAATGTTGTCCATTCTACACTATCTGAATGCATTTTTATTTGCCAGTATCCTGACTTGCAATAAAATTTACTAAAAATTGTTTTACCTTGAATTCTATTTATTAACTCTGTTTTATCTGGTAATTTATATCCATCGGTTCTAGTATTATCATTTAGTCTTTTATAGTTTATGACCATTTTGGCCTTTCCTCTAACTATTTCATTATGATTTCGTACCATAAAAGCTGCTGATCTATGCTTTGAAGTTGATCTTCTTATTACTCCTAATTCTAATAGTTCTTTAATTTGTATTTTGAAGTCTTCTTGATCTTGATTTGTGGCTTCTATAGAAGCTGTTTTTATTATATATTCTGGGTATATGATATCTAATTTGCATACTATATGATTATTTTTCCAATGTTTTAAGGGTTTTTCTCCTATTATTTCTATTTGATCTAATATTTTTACTGTATTATCGAGGTCTTTTTGATTTTTTATTTGTCCTATTTGCTGAATTCCTGTTTTAAAATTATATAATTGTCTCCATTTCTATTAGAACATAGTTTTTATTAACTATTTCATCTTCTTCATCTATTTCTAGTGTATTCTCATATAATGTATTACATTCCTTTTTAGTACATTGTATATTATTTTCACAATTGTCACAACATTTTTCTTTATGTCTTAATTTAGTTTCAATTTTGTTAGTTAAAACTGAAGTATAAGTAGTATTTTTCATAAAAAGTATTCCGACTCTAGTTATTAAAGTTCCTCCTTTGTTGTGTAATATAAAGTCTAGTCCTAACACAAAATCTACTCTTATATCCAGATCTCTTACCCATATTTTATCCATTTTATAAGTGGGTTTATAAAATTCTGAACAAGTGTTTAAGAAACTTATTTGAGCTCTCTCTATATAATGTCTATATATATATTATGTGTTCCATCCATTTGCATGGCTGCAAGTGGTTTTTCTAAAGTTTTTATTAATTCTATAGGTACAATCTTTTTATTTAGGATACTTTTAGTACATCCTGAATCTATTAATGCTAGAGTCTCTATTTCATATTTTCCAATATGAAGTTTTGCTAATATTTTAATAGTATTTATATTTTTATCTTCATTACAGATTAAAGTATTAGGTTCTTCATTCATTAATTCTTGATTGTCTAGTTGTGGTTCTTGTTCAATATTTTTTTCTTTTTCTAATCTTATTATTCTTTCTTCTAATTCTTTTACTTTTGCTTCTAGTACTAATACTTTTAAATTTATTAAAGGTTCATTTGTATATACTTCTTTCTTTTTCTGAGTTGTTATTCCTAATTGTGTTTCTATACAATTTATACATCCTTCTACAAAGCATTTATTACATTTAGCTCTTTTATATTTACTTGGGTACCATTTACACCAATTGCATGGATTACTATCTAATCCAGTATTTTTTTCAAAATTATGTTCACATTCTATTATATTCATAAAATTAATTTTTAAGTCTTCTATGTTTAAGTTTTCTATTCCTATTTCATTAATTAATTCTTCTCCTTCTGAATTAGAAGAGTCTTCTTCTTTGTTATTTTCATCTATATCTATACTTACTATAGAATAAATACTTTCATTGTCTGACATGTACTCATCTACATTTAATAATGCTTCATTAAATTCTTCTACTAACTGAGCATTTCTAGTCTTGGCATTATATCTTTTAGGACAAGTATTTGCTAAATGTTCTATGCTTCCACATGTAAAGCATTCTAATTTATTTTTATAATTTCTTTCTGTTCTATATTTTCTAACATGTCTATCTCTGTTTAAATATGGTTTTCTAGCTGAAGATCTTCTAAGAAAGTATCCTTTTTTATTATATGTTTTATTATTTTGTGGGTTATATCTTTGATATTTTTTCTTTTTATATTGGGCTTTATCATAACTTTGGGTTGTATATATTATGTCTTTGCAGAAATTCATTTCGTTTTGTTTTAATTATTTTTATATTTGTAGATTAGTACATTTTTCTTGTAATATCTCCATTATATGTTGTATTCTATGTCCTATCGACCATTTAGCTTGAGGGTTTTGTATTACTCCCTCTCTTTTAGTCCATCTTTCTTCTATTTCTCTTCCTAAGGCTCCTGGTAGTTTATTAAATAATTTTTTGCCTAAGTCTTGATCAAAAGCATTTCCACTAATTGTACAATAATAGAAGTAATCATTTAAAAATTTCTTTATATAATACCAATTACTTATACTTAATTGTTCTAATTTTATTACTGCATTTCGTTGTAAAGCTAATAATCCACTATTTGGATCTTCTCCTGTTATCAAATTATGTATTTTATTTGTAAAATTATAAGGATTTGATCCTAATGACACTAAATATTGGAATTCTGATGGGAATTCTACTTTATAAGCTTCCCATAAGGCTTTAGTTGATTCTCCTAAGAATGTTTCTATGTATTTGTACATAGTTTCAGCATCAGTCTCTGTATAATTTTTTATAAAGTCTGCTACTACTATTCCTTTCCATAAGTCTATTACTGAATTCCATCTTTGTGGATCATGTGCTGCTATATTTAAAATTTTACCTTTACTTCCTCCTTCTTGGAGTATTATTGGTTCTTCTATAGGCATTCTTTTTCCCATAGGTTTAACTTCTATTATTGGAGTATCTCCTTGTCTATATACTATTCTACGTGGTATATTTCCTGTGCTATTATCTGCAGTATATCCTTGTTCATTTGTTCTTTGAAAAGGACTACTGGAACTTGTTGTCTCCATTAATTCTTTTTGGCTTAATATAGATTCTAACTCCGATATTTCACTATTATTATCTTGTATTTGTGTCATTATATTATTGTTTTTTTCTAATTTATCCTGTAAATTTTTTTCTAATCTGTATCCTTTGTTATCAGTTCTTTGTTCACATATTTTGAAATGAGATATAGTTTGTTTTAGATTTAAGTCTTTTAATTTACATCCTTTACATGTAAATAGTCTATTTTTATTATTTTTACATATTTCTTTTGCTTTTTCTATAGCTAAATCTACTGCATAATCTTCTTCTAGTATTACTTCTATATTCATTCCTGTTAAAGGCATTTCTTCTATGATACTTTCTTCTTCTAAATCTTTTTGAGCTTCGTAATTATAATCTGTAAATCTAATTGAAGGTTCTCCTTTAGAATTTGTGTATATTAAATGAGCATCGGGTATTAAGGCTTCTTTTGCTTTAAAATCTCCTAATTTCCATTCTAATCCTGCATATTCTTCAGGATTTATTTTTATAGGTTTTATTAATTTTATTCCTTTATTTCCCATTACTTCTACTACATCTTTTATTTGTAATTTAAATCTAGTATTACTATTATCTGTCATTTTTCCTAAGAATCCTACACATATTAGTAAATTTTTTCCACTATTCATTTCTTCATATCCTTTAGTTTGTATTCCTATTCTAATTTGAGTTCCTAATTCATCTAAATTCATCATAAAGTCTGGACTTATA
>NC_090808.1:31361594-31394094 GCF_036512215.1 Solanum lycopersicum
ACAATAACGATAATAATAATAATAATAATAATAATAATAATACTTATAATAACAATAATAATAGTAATAATAATATTAATATTATTATATTAATTGTAATAATAATAGTAATAATAATAATTAAAAAATAAAATAATAATAATAATAATATTTATAATAATAATAATAATAAATGATAATAATAATAAATAATAATAATATACTTCTTCTCCCCAAATGCTCTCAGCGCACGTTAGCTAAACGTGAGTTGGAGGGTGACAATAGCGAGGGGAAGAGGTAGAGGACGAGGAAGAGGTCGGAAAACACCAATCGTGAACGTTGGTAGCTCAGTAGGAACTATTGTGGAAGAATTTGGATTAAAGGAGCAAAAACAAGTTCAAAAAGGAGAAACAAGTTTTGAAGCTGAAGGAGCTAAAAGCACTAAAGTAGCAAGGAGATTGAGCTTAAATTCACTAAGAACTAATGATGAAGTGTTTGAGAACTCAGATCTGGAAGGGTTTGATGAAGATAGCAAGGCTGATGGCAATGGAACAGTAACAAGGAATTCAGATGAGCAGCTACATGGAGAAGATGAAAATGCTGGTAATGAAAAGGAGCAAAAGAAGGAAGCAAATGAACCATGGGTTAATATGTTTAAGAATAATCGTGTAGCAAGCAATGGAATGCGGCTATCCTATTTCCCTCCACAGGTAGTTAATGGGCAAACGATGGTGCAGCTGGAAGAGACGGAGGTGCAAGAAGAAGAACAAAAATGGAAGTGTGCTCTGATTGCATATGTGATTGGAGAATGCCCTGGGTATAATACTATGAAGAGATACATATTGATGAACTGGTCAAGTGTGAGTAAACCTGAAGTGTTTCTTCATGAGGATGGATATTACTTAATCAAGTTTCAGAAGATTAGTGACATGAATGCGATTTTGTTCTCTGGTCCATATACTATCAAAAATCGACCAATCATCCTGAAAGAATGGTGTCCTGAGTTAGATTTTGAAAATGAGTTTATAACAGAAATTCCTTTGTGGGTGAATTTTCCAAAATTGCCTTTAAACTATTGGGGTGTGGGATCTCTGAGTAGGATTGCAAGTTCTATTGGAGTGCCTCTTTTTGCTGATGAATGTACCACCAAGCAAACAAGAATCTCATATGCTAGAATTTGTTGAAGTCAATGTTACAAAAGTTATACCCCAGAAGATTGCAGTAGTGGATTGATATATTGTGGTTTCACGGTATTATTAATACTTTTTCCTTAAGTTTAGTGTGTCCAAAAGCCTTTTTGTGCTAATTTTTATATAAGTTTCTCTTTGTTTTGCAGGAAATCTGTCCAAAGCTGAATGCGGATATTTTGAGCGAAGAATTGCAGAAGAGACCACCTACGGAGCTTATGACGGTCCGTCGTGCTTGTGACGGTCCGTGGGTGGCAGCGTAGTGCAGCTGCTGAAGAAAGATGGGGAAGTCTGACCAAGTGTGGGATTACGAAGCTTGTGACGGTCCGTCGTGGCTATGACGGTCCGTCCTGTAGGTTCGTCGTGAAGTTCAGAGAAGTGATCCAAGTACCCAGATTCCAAGAGTTGAAGTGTTTTGGAACGAGACCCTCGATGGACCGTTGTGCCTATGACGGTCCGTCATACTTGCCATCGAGGGAAATGAAGATAGCAGCAGAAGAAATTGCACAAGTATGGGACGACGGAGTCCATGACGGTCCGTCGTGACTACGACGGTCCGTCGACCCAGCCGCGTTTTGGAAGATTTCCAGCAATTAGAATCCTTGTTTAATTAGGTTTTTGTTTTTTTTATAAGTAGTTCGAAGAACCTCGTTTTTGAGGTTAGACTCCGTATTGTTAGACTCTATGAGATTAGACATCAGATTTTTAGACTTTGTGTATTAGTGTTGGATTTTGAGATTCTTGCAAGTGATTTTTGGATATTAATCAAGAAAACTTTGGATTTTATTCTTTCTCATTGAAGTAAGTACATGAATTCGTATTTAATATATTTGAATATTGTGTTTATGGCAATGAGTAACTAAACTCCATAACTAGGGTTGTGGGAACCATAGGCAAATAATGAGATAAACCCAAATTAAAATAACAATTCTAGATTAGTGTCTTGCATGTATTAATAATTCTTTCGCTTAAAAGTCTTTTTAACGGATGGCCAATGTTAGAACTCGCCTTAATGCTACTTGCCGGACCAAGGAGGTAGATAATAGGAAAAGAATTATTAACATAGATTTAGTGTATACTATCTAATAGGCTAGTATTGATTGGTATGCGGTAATAACTTAGTCAAATATCGAATACGATGCTTAATATGAGGTAAGGATAAGGGTTAGGATAGCAACACACGTAGCCAGACCAAGGTACGGAGTGAGATTTTCTAGATGCCAAACCAAGGATTTAGAAATACATAACTTATCACTTTGCATGCAAGATACTAGGAAAGAATTGTTATAGTTGGAATTATCAAGTCATGAACCTATGGGGAACACGTAAACCCTAGTTACTTTGATTAATTGATTAAAACCCAACATTCAAAAGCTGTTAAGTGTCTCTGTCAAGTTCGTTATTTATTTTCACTCAAATAGAAATAGAAACCCCCCTTTATTGTTTTTACTTTCCAAGGAAGTCATTGACCAAACAATAATAATAACAGGTTGAAGTTAAGTCTAGACTATTTTCCTCGTGGGAATGATCCCAACCTCACTAGTTGGGTTATTTACTTGACACGACCGCTTTACTTCTTATTTGAGAAGTAAGTTTGAGCGTATCAAAAATTTTGGCGCCGCTGCCAGGGATTTTAGCTTTTAGATTAACTTGAACCTATTACTGTAGTGTAGTTGATATTTTCTTGATTTTACTTTGTTTTATTGTTTTTGATTTCTTTTCAGAACTATCCTCCTTGTATGCCAAATACACAGAGAGGAAGAGAACCCTTGTTTCCCTATGATCACGAGTTAGAGCGTACACTGCACAATATGAATCGAAACTTGGGAATAAATGATGAGGATCCGAACCAGAACATCCCAGCTCCGGTTGATGTTCATGGTCAGATAATACCCGATGCTCCGGTGAACATCAACAGAGGGGACAAAATCCCGTTCCACGGCCCCAAGCATACTACAGAGGGTATGATAACATAGCAGACTCAGATGGGCCACTTGTCTTGCCCCCTCTACCCACAGGCCACACTTTTGTGGTAACTAGTAGCCTGATGCAAATGCTCACTGCCAGAGATTTGTTTTCAGGGCTACCTTCTGAGGATCCACATGCCCATATAGCTAAGGTAAGGGCAGTGTGTAAAAGTTGTGTGGGGAGGCCTGATTTGGATCTAGATGTAATAGGTCTCAGAGTGTTTCCTCTCTCACTGATGGGAGAGGCTGCTATATGGTTCACTGAGCTCCCATACAACTCAATCTTCACTTGGAACCAATTAAGAGATGTCTTCTTAGCACGCTACTATCCGGTCTCCAGGAAACTAAACCACAAAGACAAAGTGAACAACTTTGTGGCAATAACAGGAGAGTCAGTTAGTATTTCTTGGGATAGATTCACCTCATTCTTGATAAGTGTTCCTAATCACCGTATAGATGATGAGTAACTGAAGGAATACTTCTATCGGGGACAGGATGATAACAACAAAGCGGTGTTGGACACTATAGCAGGTGGATCTTATGGAGAAATGCCCTTATGCTGAGATTGCTGAAAAATTAGACAAAATCTCCCAAAATAACAAATCTTGGAGTACTAGGAACTCCGATACAGGAAGAAACACCTTCGCAGTGCAGTCCACTCACAACCCAGCCACAGATGAGATTCGTGAAGAAATGGCTCAGATGAGAACTGAGCTTGGGTTGGTACTAAAACATGTCACTGGCTCAGATCGTCGTACTCGCGACAGTCCACCTGGAAAATCGTCATGCTAGACAGAGACCCTGTTTCTAAGGGTCTCTCATTTTTTTCCCAAGTGTTCCCCAACGGACACATATGATGGACCATCGTCGTCACAACGGTCCGTCCTGCACAACCGTTCTGGTTGTCAGAGACCCTGTTTCTAAGGGTCTCTCATTTTTTTCCAAGTGTCCTTCAACGGACACATATGACGGACCGTCGTACCCACGACGGTCCGTCCTGCATGACCATCATAACGGTCAGAGACCCCTCTCCTAAGGGTCTCTATTTTTTTCTCAAGTGTCCTACGACGGACATATACGATGGACCGTCGTACCTGTGACGGTCCGTCCTGCACATACCGTCATGCTAGTCAGAGACTCTCCTTCAGGGTTCTCTATATATACATAGTCTAAGTAAAACACGACGGACCTCACAACGGTCCGTCATAGTCACGACGAGCCGTCACCTGGCCCGTCGTGTGTCACTGCTTCTACAACAATGACATACTATTTTTAATGTTTTATTTCGTATGGTTTCGCTTGTCTTGTTTGCCACTACTCGTACTAATATTGATCCTTTGCAGGTACTATCTACTATGGCACCCAAGCAAGACCGAAGCTACGCACACGGGCGATCAAAGTTGTCTCCCCGTCTGCACGCATGATCATCGGCTCTGATGATGAGCGGGACCCTGAGTATGTGCCCCCAGGAAATTCCACACCTTTCTGTGCTGCACGTGCTCCCAGAGCCACACCCAAAAAAGTGGTGTCCGGCGTAGTCACTGCCTCCCAGTCTGATGAAGAGCGCACACTGACCGGCACACCCTCTGGGTCAGCCACAAATGAGGAAGGAGCATCTGGCTCCTTGGGAGTATCCTGGTCTGAGGAAGCCTCTGACTCTGCTGAGGTTCCCGCCCCTGCTACTGCTGCAGCGTCGGCCTCGTCTAATGAGGCTGAAAGTTCAGACTCTACATCTGGCTCACCAGCTCAGGTCCCTACTCCAGCCACTGACCAGCCCAACCGCTGGTGTGTCGACGGGCAGTTTCAAGTCTACTCCGACGCCAAGTTCCTGACTGATAAAGGAGTGATGACTCGAACACTCACCTTGGAACGACGGGTACTTACAAGGAGTCTCCTAACGATGCCGGAGATCCACAACGTCTTCACCAGGCATCGCTTAGAGTGGACAGCACGTCCTTTGGGACGATACAGCGAGGAAATTGTTCGAGAGTTCTACGCATCCTACGTAGCGACTCTCTGATCACAGATCGATAGGCGGGCTGCCCCCGCTAAACAGGCCCAACCGGAGCAGGTTCGAGTCCGTTGTGTGTAGGTTGACATTTCCCTGCCAGCCATCCACCGGTTTCTATACGGCGAGAGTGCAGATGCAACTCGGACCCCCATCACTGCCGAGTTTGACTACCACTGGCAGATAGTAAAGGATGGACAGTTCTTGTGCGAGCCAGCACTGAGAGAGACCACCAAGAGGTGGATGGCCCTGCACCTGTCAGTAGATG
The DNA here is from genome assembly GCF_036512215.1 of Solanum lycopersicum. Taxonomy (NCBI): domain Eukaryota; kingdom Viridiplantae; phylum Streptophyta; class Magnoliopsida; order Solanales; family Solanaceae; genus Solanum; species Solanum lycopersicum. The sequence continues at coordinate 31,367,004 of NC_090808.1, forward strand.
GAGAGGGTGCCGATTGGGTGACTGAGCCGAAGGGGGCCATCAAAGTTCCTCTGGCTGCTTGTCCGTCACTGGCTTTTCCCCACAGCTGCTCATAACATAGTTACCTAGGATCGAGAAGTGTTGATGGCGGTGATGATAGCCGGATTCGAGGTGGACTTCGCATGGCTTCTCCAGGCAGTCATGCACGAGAGGGCATTCAAGGTCACTACTACATACCCTTTCCCGTGCATGATCTTTGCCCTTTGCAGGTCCACAGGTGTGCCCATATGGCACGTAGATCAGCTTAAGACGCTGCAGGGCACTGTAGACGTCGGCCTCATAAGATATGAGGCCAATGAGTTGGCTCCACGCAGAGGGCCCCGTCCAGAGCTGCCCACACTTGCTGATGATCTTGCTGATACAGTAGCCCAGGCCCGCACAGCTACACAGGTGTCCACTGACACTACCCCGATCGAGTCTATCCGGGGTAGTAGCACAGCCCCGAGCTCCTCTCGCACAGCCCCTCTACCGACACTGGTCCCGCTTGAAAGGGTCCAAAAACTAGAGGCACAAATGGCCACTCTTCTGCATCATATCCAGCCGTGGATGCAGAGGTCGATTACTGAGTCCGAAGAGCGTCTAGAGAGGAAGATAATGCAATTTACAGAGCGGAAGATCGCTGAGGTTAACCAGCGTCTGGACGCCTTTGAGTTGAGAGTGCTAGTCCGACCAGTTCCTCCGGTGGATGTGTAGACTCTTCAGGCTGCAGTCGACAGTCTTCGTGCAGACATCGACATGATCTTAGAGGCTAGGGTGCCAGAGCCTGAGGCTCCTTCTATCGAGCCTGCTGAGGACACCGTGTTGGCAGCCCTTTTTGCTACTTCAGAAGTTCCACCACCTCCCCCTCGAGAGAGTGCCAAGAGGCGTAGGGGTCGAGTAGAGGACGAGGCGCGAGCAAGGAAGAAGGAGCGCCGAGAGATGGAGGCTGCGCGGAGAGCCTCCCTTGCTGAGGAGGAGGCGAACTGCATGAGAGCATCTGAGTTAGCGGTTGGGGTGTCTAGCTCCCGCACTGTGGAGATAGCAGGAGGCACTGCTGATGGTGCGGTTGTTGCTGAAGACACCACTGAGGGTGTCCAGATTGCAGAGGACGTGGGTTACGGGGAACCGGACCCACCATCTTGCTGATCGACGACGCTTTGCGCCACAGGTTTGCTTCACCTACCACTCTTGTATTTAGATTTTTATGCATTGGGGACAATTGCATGCCTTTTTGTTGGGGGTGGGGTAAATGGATAGTGAGTGTTAGGGTGAAGTCTGAGTAGCCCAATTCACTATCCTCTTTTGGGGTTTTCTTGCCTGTGTTGTTTTTCCCCAAAAGACTGATTACTTTTTCTGTTGAACTGGCATGTTTATATCTTTTGTACATAGTTTAAGTTTGAAGCATGATGGCTAAAATGATATCCTGATAAACTGGAAAATAATGCATGACTAAGCATAGTAACTGATAATTGTGTGGCTCTAAGCATGAAACAGAGTTACACCATTGCATTACGCTAAGTCTTAATTTCGAACTAGGTGTCTGATAATCTGGTATAGTTATGAGATGTAAAGTGAGTGTGAGGAAATTTGAATAGTCCACTATTGGTACTGAGCTAGAACTTGCCTGGTTAGTCCTGCTAAAAGTAAGCTGTAATATACAATTAGGAAAGTATCATAGGCCCTTGTTCAATATAGCCCATTTCTAGCCTAAAGAAAAGAAACCAAATGAAATTTATCCTTCTTTGATCCAAATAATCTGAGCTTAAAATTTGACCTTTCTTTTTCACCCCAACTGATCTTTTCTGGGAACAATGTGTTTGCCCTGGTTCCTCCTTGGACATGTGCACCTCATCTTATGCTAAAAGCATAAGTTGAGGGTGGCTAATGCATAAACAACCTTCGTTATGACCCTAACCCGACTTTGGGTATTGTGTACCTTGACTCATGGCAAAGCCATGAGTTGAGGGTGGATACTATGAGGAATGCTCTGGAAAGTGGGGTTGAAAGAACGAAGAGAGAGAAAGAACAAAAGTAAAGTGACTCAAGAATTAGATGAAAAGAAAAGTCAAGAAAAAGAAAAATACACAAGAAATACAAGAAAGAAAAGAAGAGAGTCACTTACACAAATGAAGAAAGAAGATAAAATAGCAAGGTGAAAGAATATGAGAAACTGGGCAAGATGAAACGAGAGACAGTGGAAGGTTTAGCCGATATGTCAAGGAGGGCAAAAAGTCACTAAAGTATACTAAAATATACCTTACCTGACCCCGAGCCTATGTTACTAGCTAACAAAGTCCTATCGTGATCCTAAGGATTGTATAGCGAACTTAAGGCAGTGAAAATAAGGGCAAGCTTATGGCAAAAGGTATGAATGAGTGTGACTTTGTTCTGAGAGTGAGTGTTGAAAAGTAATCCTTATACTCAAACTGAAATCATTGTGTGAAAAAGGAGGATTTTGTTTTAAAGTGAGGACACTAGTTACAATACCAGAATTGTTAGCACCGCGGTGAGAAATTGAAGAGGATAGGTGTTAGTGCGTGGTGAGTCTGTGTCATGTTCTGATCCCACAAAATTCAAGCCTAACAATGATAGCATACATAGATGTGATGAGATTAATCGGGATTGATAGCCAAATGATTGCAAAGGATAGAACATGGATACTATTGTACAAAGATTGTGTAGTGAGTCATAGTGCGTCGCTTGAGGACAAACAACGAGTTTAAGTTGAGGGTGTTGATATACCATGGTTTCATGGTATTATTAATACTTTTTCCTTAAGTTTAGTGTGTCCAAAAGCCTTTTTGTGCTAATTTTTATATAAGTTTCTCTTTGTTTTGCAGGAAATCTGTACAAAGCTGAATGCGGACATTTTGAGCGAAGAATTGCAGAAGAGACCACCTACGAAGCTTATAACGGTCCGTCATGCTTGTGACGGTCCGTGGGTGGCAGCGTAGTGCAACTGCTGAAGGAAGATGGGGAAGTCTGACCAAGTGTGGGATTACAAAGCTTGTGACGGTCCGTCGTGGCTATGACGGTCCGACCTGCAGGTTCGTCGTGAAGTTCAGAGAAGTGATCCCAGCACCCAGATTCCAAGAGTTGAAGTGTTTTGGAACGAGACCCTCGACGGACCGTTGTGCCTATGACGGTCCGTCATACTTGTCGTCGAGGGAAATGAAGATAGCAGCAGAGAAATTGCACAAGTATGGGACGATAGAGTCCATGACGGTCCGTCGTGACCACGACGGTCCATCGACCCAACCGCGTTTTGGCAGATTTCCAGCAATTAGAATCCTTGTTTAATTAGGTTTTTGTTTTTTTATAAATAGTTTGAAAAACCTCGTTTTTGAGGTTAGACTCCGTATTGTTAGACTCTATGAGATTAGACATCAGATTTTTAGACTTTGTGTATTAGTGTTGGATTTTGAGATTCTTGCAAGTGATTTTTGGATATTAATCAAGAAAACTTTGGATTTTATTCTTTCTCATTGAAGTAAGTACATGAATTCGTATTTAATATATTTGAATATTGTGTTTATGGCTATGAGTAACTAAACTCCATAACTAGGGTTGTGGGAACCATAGGCAAATAATGAGATAAAACCAAACAAAAATAACAATTCTAGATTAGTGTCTTGCATGTATTAATAATTCTTTCGCTTAAAAGTCTTTTTAACGGATGGCCAACGTTAGAACTCTCCTTAATGCTACTTGCCGGACCAAGGAGGTAGATAATAGAAAAAGAATTATTAACATAGATTTAGTGTATACTATCTAATAGGCTAGTATTGATTGGTACGCGGTAATAACTTAGTCAAATATCGAATACGATGCTTAATATGAGGTAAGGATAAGGGTTAGGATAGCAACACACGTAGCCGGACCAAGGTACAGAGTGAGATTTTCTAGATGCCGGACCAAGGATTTAAAAATACATAACTTATCACTTTGCATGCAAGATACTAGGAAAGAATTGTTATAGTTGGAATTATCAAGTTATGAACCTGTGGGGAACACATAAACCCTAGTTACTTTGATTAATTGATTAAAACCCAACATTCAAAAGTTGTTAAGTGTCGCTGTCAAGTTCGTTATTTATTTTCACTCAATTAGAAATAGAAACCCCCCTTTATTGTTTTTACTTTCCAAGGAAGTCATTGACCAAACAATAGTAATAACAGGTTGAAGTTAAGTCTAGACTATTTTCCTTATGGGAACGATCCCAACCTCACTAGTTGGGTTATTTACTTGACACGACCGCTTTACTTCTTATTTGAGAAGTAAGTTTGAGCGTATCATGGATCCAATTGGGAAGACATTTATGTAGGAAGTATTGCTAGAATGGAGGCCTCAATATTGTGATAAATGCCAGAAGATAGGGCATCTATGTCAAGTGGAGTCTGAACCAAAAGAAGAGATACCAAAAAGAAGAAGGCCTTGGAAAAAAGTAACTCAAACTTGGTAGTATAAAGGTCCAATTTCACAGAATACTGAGCAAGAGAAGATAGATGAACAAAGACAAGAGAACAATCCTAGTCCACAGAAGAATAAGCAGGAGGAAGAACAGGAGATAGGAAAGAAACAAGATCAACAAACACCAAGAAGTAATGATGAGCAGTCTTATGTAAATAGACAGTTGGAATTGAGTTTGGCTAACTTTCCTATGTTGAAAGCTATACCAACAAGGAATGGTTTTGAGAGTCTCATGCATAACAAATTGGCTTCACTATCTGTTGATAGAGGTGGAGCATCAAAGACTTGTTGATAAAGTGGTTTTTTGGAATGTGAGGGGTATGAATAAAAGGTATAAGCAGAAGGACATTAAGCTGCCGTTACAAAAGAATAAAGTTACTTTGGCAGGGTTAATTGAAACAAGAGTTAAAGAGAAAAATATGAAAACAATTCTTAAAGGGATAGCACCAGAGTGGAAGATGTTACATAATTATACTGATAGTCCTAATGGAAGAATTTGGTTGGTATGGGATGATAATTGGTATGTGATCAAGATGATTAATAGCTCAGCTCAACTTCTGCATTGTCAGGTTAATGAAAGAAGTAAAGATTATCAGTTTATATTGATTGTGGTGTATGGATTTAATACAGTTGAACAGAGGAAAAGTTTGTGGCAAGAAATGAATACAATATCAAAAGGTATTTCTCAACCTTGGCTCATAGTAGGGGATTTTAATGTTATTCTTTATACTAAGGATAGGTTAGATGGAGTTCCTGTTACGAATAATGAGATAAAAGATTTTGGTGAATGTGTGAGAGATATGGAGGTTACTGAATTGCAATGCAAAGGCAACTACTATACCTGGACTAACAAGCAGTGTGGGAGGGATAGAATATCAAGTAGAATTGATAGAGCATTTGGAAATGATGAATGGATGGATAAATGGGGACATGTTATTGTAGAATATGGGAATCCAAGCATATCTGATCATAGCTCTATGATGGTTTTGCGACAAAAAACTCAGCAACATGGGAAAGTCAGTTTTAAGTTTTTTAATGTATGGACTGAACATGAGATATTTATTGAAATGGTGGAGGTTGTATGGAAAAAAGGCTATGGAAATATCATAATGAAGCAAGTTTGGTGTAAATTGATTGACCTTCAGCATATGCTAAAACAGTTGAATAGAAAAGAGTTTAAATATATTGGGAAGCAGATTGAGATGGCTAGATTGGAGATTGCAAAAGTCCAGGATCAACTAAATGAGAAAGCTACTGATGAGCTAGTTGTGATGGAAAAAGAGTTACTAATCAAGATTGAAAAATGGTCAATGATAGAAGAAAGTGCTTTGAGGCAGAAGGCAAGGATAAAATGGATTCAATTAGGGGATGCAAATAATAAGTTTTTCAGCTTAGTTATAAAGGATAGAACTCAAAAGAAACAAATAAGAAATATTATGTCTTTGAATGGTAAGATGTTATATGATCCACATGAAATTCAGGATGAGTTTGTGATGTTCTATAAGAGTCTTATGGGAACTTCAGCAGGCAAGCTACCAGCCATTAATGCTTAAGTGATGAAAAGAGGGCCTACTTTGACAAAGCAGCAGAGGGTACAATTGTGTGCTGCAGTAACAAAACAAGAGATTTATGATGGTTTGAAATCCATAGGGAATGATAAGGCACCAGGTATAGATGGTTATAATGCTTTCTTTTTTAAACATACTTGGCAGATCATTAAAAGGGATATCATTGAGGCTGTTCAGTGTTTTTTCACAACTGGCAAGCTATACAAAGCATTCAATTGTACTCTAGTGTCTCTCATTCCAAAAGTTCAGAATCCTAAAACTGTGAAAGAATAACGTCCAATAGCTTGTTGTACTGTGGTATATAAGATCATCTCCAAAGTGCTAACTAATAGACTACATGGAGTGACTCAGAGTATCATTTGTGATAGCCAGGCAGGGTTTATTCCAGGAAGAAAGATTTCTGATAATATAGTGCTTGCTCATGAGCTGGTTGAAGCTTATACTAGGAAGCATATTTATCCTAGATGCATGTTGAAAATTGACTTACAGAAGTCTTATGATTCAGTGGAATGGGGATTCTTGGAGCAAGTTGTTTTATCGAAAAATTGATTTCGAAAAGAGTTTGTTTTATTTTCGACTTTTTAGGAGTCGCCACTTAATTTTGAGAAAATTAAGAAAACTTTGTTTTCAAAAGACTTAACAGAAAAATCAATTGAAAAATGTTTAAGGGTTCGGGATTCCTATTAGCGTCTTAGGAAGGTTTCGAAAAAGCACCTAAGACGCTCCGCTAACTTACGATTTTTCGACGATTAACTTATTTGACTATTTTATTTTTTTGTTATTCTCAAGATTTTCCATCTAGGCAAACTTTAAAATAATTACTTTGCAAATTTCATTTTTAAGGTTAAGGCACTTTATATTCAAACAAACTTGTAGAATTTAAAACTTTTTTGAACTTAGGAAAGTCTTAGACGAATTTACGAGTTGAAAACATTTATCACTTTCAAGGCATAGTTCTAAACTAGATAAAAGAGAAAAGCGTTTCGAAGGGGGTTTGGAGTTTTCTAGTCCTAACACTAACAATACTTTAAACAAACACACGTAAGCAAGTAATAAGGAGAGAGAGAGAGAGAGAGAGATTTGGGTCCAACTTCGGTTCTGTTCGCCTTGAACGAATGTTGGACCCACCTGCTTTTGGGTTTTTAACCCATTTTGTACCTGTCCTAATCTAAACATACAAACATAACTACAAGAAAAATAAAAACTACAAGGGCTTATGCCCATTACAAATAAAAATACGAAATAAATAATAAAAAAAATAAAAATAAAAAAAAGGATTTTCCAATCTCTCTTCTTCAAGCTCCTTCAATTCTTCAACCTAGTTCAATTTCGAGGATCTGTACGCCGGATTTTATGACTTCGACTCGGTGGAAAAGGATTTAGAGTCTTTATGGCTCTTTCGAAATGCGAGGATGAACGTTGGAGCTCGGGGTGAACCCTCCCAACAAATTTCACACATAACACAGAAAATGGCGAAATATATTAGCAAATATTCTCCAAAATGCTTACAATCAATTTAAAACCAAAGCTACATAATCAGAATACTAAACTAACATTATGCCACATTTTATTAGATATACTCCCCTTTTACCGACCTCAACAGTAGCTTTAGAATACATTTGGTAACTTAACAGATGCCTTCAAGAGGGCCAACAATTTAACTAAATCTTGGCAATATTAAAAGCAGAAACTGCATCAATACAAACAATTCAAATGCCCAAGAACATTATGCAATTCAAATTACTAAACATATGAAGCATCCGAAACCCGTTCATTACTAAATAGAGGCGACAATGTGAAACGGAAACAAGGAAAGATTATACTTGAACATACTAAAGCATTTGAACAAGACGAAGACGCAACACATAAACTTTGAAACAGTCAAACGTCAAAGAGTAAATCCAGATTTAGACATCGCAATTCATTCTTTCAACTTGAGATGAAAGAATGAGGGATGCGACATCGAGTGTTTAGCACTCATTCAAACTCAACTACATATAAATAAAGACATACTCGATAAGAAGAAGAAGATGGAGTCATACTCGTTAAAGTCTATGGACTTCTAAACTATCGCCAACGACGTATTCGTTTAAACAGGCTAACTAAACACCTGAGTTGTATATGCCATTTAAACAAACAACAGGTTACAGCAAGCATGCCCAGTGATGTCAACCCCAATAGATAAGACTTGAACAAGGAAGAAGAGCCAAAACGAGAACAACTTCAGGGAGTAGGGAGTAAAAGGAGAAGCCTAGACTGCCTATTAACGACATTTCGGACAAGGACCATTCAAAATTTTACATCCCCGCCCCCGAAACTGAAACGCATTGACTCAAACTCACAGCGAAGGCTAACAATGAACTTCAGAGGAGAAGTAAGAAACGACGATAAACCTCTGAAGACACATACATTTCATACCAAAATGTTATCAAATGAGCGGCGAGTAACAACCGGCTCGACATAGGTACGAAAGGAGGAAATCGAGTCTTGAAGAAACAAGTGAAAACGTGAGTACGTCCAACTCAACACAACAACAAAGAAAGAAACAGAACACTTGCCAGAAACATACAAGGACAGGCCATGTATTCAATCGTTCGAATGTTCCAACATGCTTGACACACAAAAACAACGAAAGCAGCGGACCAACGGACTAAATAAACAGCATCGCAACCAGCAATAGACACACACTAAAGCAATAGAGTAAATATACTTAAACCAAGAACAAACGCCAAACTTCCATATAGGAAGAAACAACAAGTTCAGAAAAGTTAATCAAAACTTCTTCAGCAGCCACGGCATAAAACTAACGAGAACAAACCCAACAAAGCAATGAGCGAGAGAAAAGACCATTTAGAGATGAAAGAAAACGAGAAGATAGTGTAGAGTGGAGGGGTTACCTGTTGACGAGCAGCGACACTGAGAACAAACGAGCAAAACACGAACGAACTTCCACCCTTAGACGCACCAACACATGGCGAGAACAGCGCCAGAAACTTTCGATCTCTTGAAAGTCTTCTTCTTACACCCTCGCGTAATGTGTAAGATTTCTACCTTCGATTACGTTCTCGGAAACGGAACAAGAAAAACGAACAGAATACTCTCTCAAAATTCGTATCAAATCTTCATGATAGAACTCTCCGAAATTCCAAAAAAAAAATTCCAACCCCTTTCACCGAACGAGACCCTGTTTATATAGAAGAAAATTTCGGGTTCTCAAGGGAGGGGCCTGGCAGGTGGGTTTTTGGCCTATTTGCTAATTTGGAATTCAAAAACACCAAAATCTTATCCGAAATTTTGGAATATTCCTCGATTCCAAATCATCCAAACGGCTTTGAGGCGAGGTGGAGGGTCGAGATGAGCTCGTGGTACTAGCGAGCTTCGTGGCGCAAATCCGCATCGCAAGGATGGATTCTTGCATCATTTTGCGCACTGCAGGGACGTACGATGAGGACAGGGTTGCAGGGCTGTTGTAATACTTTGCTCATGCGCTAATGGAGAGAGGAGGGGAGAGAGGGCGTGGGAGTTTTGGTTGAGAGAGCGAGAACGTGAGGGGGACGCGAGGGAGAGAGACACGAAGGAAACATTTTTGCGTACGTTGTTTCTGGGAAATCTTGTTTTGCTGTTTTGGGAATCGTTTGGGGGGGGAAGAAGGAAGGGGGAGGCGGGTTAAACGGGTTTGGGTTGGGGGTTGAATGGGTTGGGTCGGGGGTTAAATGGGTTGGGTCGGGTAGGAGATTTAAGTTAGTGGGCTGGGAGCTTGGGCTGAAATTGGGAGAGAAAGAATGGGCCGCCGGATTAGTAATAGAAATGGGATGGATGTTGGGCCTAAGTAGGTAAAGGAATGGGCTGGGTACAAAATGGGTGTCAACAACTGTCCCTCATTTTTCTTGGGTTGATGCAAGCAACTCAAGGAAAATGAAATTGACCGAACCAATTTTAACCAGCCCCATTCATTTTCTAAAGGAAGAATTTGATAAAGAGTTTAGGAATTATGGCCGAACCCTTGAAAATGGTTCTCCTACATATCTCAGGCTATATGAGAATTCAGGCCACTTGTAGTTTGATAAGCTTGATTTACCGCATATTTTGAAAGAATAAAAAAGCCACTTCGATACCGGATTATGAAGGTATCAAAATGCTCGAGAATAGAATTCGAGAGCAAATGTTGGAATGCAGCAAGCTTTCAACATTGAATCCGCCTACATATCCTTAAGCCTTCGGAATTAGGCTGTGTGTAGTTCGACTCAATCGATGGAAAAGGAAACCTATTATGTTAGATAGCCTTCGGTTTTGGACAAGTGACAAATTAAACGAGCATAAAAAGGAGGCTTGTAACCTCTTAGCTATGAATGTGGAGATCTTCACATCCATTGGTAAGAACTTACACGGACATAATTTCCAAAGCTCTTGGCGAGTTGTCACTCAGATTGGAAACTTGCTTCCGTAGATTGAAACTTCCGGATGCGAGACTGAAACTGACAGAACTTAAAGAAAACCCGCATGCTTTGAGAGGGGTGGTTCGATTGTGGTGGAAGTCGCTCCTCTTCTCGCGTCCTAAGAGTTTGACATTCCTCTTTGGATTGTGTCCCAGTTCGTTGCTAAGAGAAAGTTCCACGTTGTGCTGCATCCTTTTTGATGTCGTCCGCACCTGAGGTTTTTGGAGAATTCATCCTCTTGGATGCTCTCGACAAAGACTGAGATAAAACTCGTCAGCTTAAAAATGCAATTAGGGTGGGAGACAGTGTCTTTTTACCGTGCTGACACTTCATTGTTCTCCTCAAATCGACGTCGACTCGATCGGTCTGGCGTCCAGCAAATAAAGCCTATGCCTTGTGTTTTGTAATATCATCTTCAATGTATTCTATACTTGATGTCGAAACAAATAAATAAATGCTGATGCGATATTGATGTTTCTTTTGTTGTCATCTTCGATGCTCTCCTTGATGTTTTCTGTTATCAAAATAAGGAATGCGACTGAGGCCGATGGATAAATATTGCTTTTTCTTTATCCGTGTGTGTCCTCTTGCGGGGCATGAATATCTTCTCGCGATACGTAAATTCCTGCGAGATATGAATCTTCTCGCGATGCATAACTTTCAGCGAGGAATAAAATCTTCTCGCGATGTGCAAATTTTGACGAGGCATGAATTCTTCTCGTCGTGCATAATTGTTGACTCGCAATGCATGATTTTTGCAATGCATGACTTTTCCATGTTGCTTGATTTTCAACGAGGCATGGATCCTTCTCGCGATGCACAAATTCCAGCGAGGCATAAATTCTTCTCGCGATGTATAAATTTTGACGAGGCATGACATCTTCTCGTCGTGTCTAAATTTCAGCGAGGCATAAAATCTTGTCGCGATATATAATTTTTGACGAGGCATGAAATCTTCTCGTCGTGCATGCTTGTTGACTCGCAATGCATGATTTCCGCGATGCATGACTTTTCCGCGATTGCATGATTGTCAATGAGGCATGGATCCTTCAGCAGTATATGACTTCCGCGATGCATGATTCCGCGATGCATGATTTTCTGCGATGCATGATTTTTGCAATGCATGATTCCGCGATACATGATTCTTCAGCGTATAAATTCCGCGATGCATGGTTCCGCGATGCATGATTCCGCGATGCATGATTCTTCAGCAGTATATGACTTCCACGATGCATGGTTCCGCGATGTATGATTCCGCGATGCATGACTTCCGCAATGCATGATTCCGCGATGCATGATTCCGCGATGCATGATTTTGCGATGCATGAATATTTATATCGCCCCAGTGGATAGTAATGGCAAGACGATCTCCAAATAATATATCGACTTGATCGATAATGATAAAATAATAATTTTATAACTGTCTCTGCCGAGGTAATGCATTGTATTAATCGACAATAATCATCTTGCTTTGATAACGCAATGCAAATAGCGTCTTCTATAGAAATCGTGAAATCTTTGCTGAGATTCCTGTTTGATTCACCTTTGAATCTGGCCAGACACTCTTACAAATTTCACATTGTTGAGAATGGTTTGAAATAAACAAACACATTCACAAGCATCTTGACACAAACTATATGAATTGCTTCCTGCTTTCAATAAGATCACTGATTTTGGAGATGGTTTTCTCCTCTTCGGGAGCTCTCCGTATTCATCCGTCGGGATAATTCGGACATCTTCAAAGCAAAACTATAAACCTGCATCTACAGAAAAATTGTCAGTTTTAAACATATTGATCTGTGTCGATCCCTTCGGTTGTTTGCTCCTTGTCTTGATATCTCCGGTTGATTTCTCGATTTCCCGACTCTTGATAGATAAGAAAATATAAACGGGAAATTTTTAAGAGAAACAAGAAATTTTTTAAGAAATAGTATCTTGAAAAAGTCATTGCCAAGTCATGTCATGTCAGGCTTAACGAGCTCCTTTGAGTCCAACGCTTGTTGAATGAATTCCAGAGGTATTTCGGACTTGTAGGAAGACCCATGATGAAATTTTGAGGCCCTCCTCAAAATTTCTGTCCCAGTTTAGTATCTTGCTCATCTTTCCATTGTAACCGAACAGATCGCTGAATTTTTGAGATCTTCTCAAAAATTCTGTCCCAGTCGCAAATTCGAAATGTCTTTTGTCTGACTTGCTGAAGAGGAGACTTCTTCTGGAGAATTTTTGAGTCCCTCTCAAAATTTCTGTCCCTGTTCTACTGTAAAGGGGAATAGAAATCTTACGAGATATATGACCGAGCCCTCGTGGCGCCTGCGTATCCCGTTGAGGCAGGAATCAGGTCAAACGTAGTTCCCCTTAAAGGTTAACAAGAATAAAATTTACAAAGAAACCGACCGAGGCCGACGAAGGCCGCCTACGTATCTCATTCTTGAGAATTCAGGTCGAACGTAGTTCAGGTACAAAGAAATAATTAAAGGGGTAAATGGGGTGACCGAAGCCGACATAGGCCGCCTACGTATCTCGTTCTCGAGAATTCAGGTCAGACGTAGTTCGTTACAGGAGGGATAGGAATTCAAATTGAACAAATACAAGCAAACAGAACGATTACAAGTAAATAACAGAAAAATGCGAAAATGGAACTTCACGTATAGTATCTCTTGACAGCATCTGAGTTGATAGGCTTGGGCCATACAGCACCATCCATCTCTGACAGGACCAAAGCACCTCCAGATAGTACTTTACGAACCATGTAGGGACCTTGCTAGTTTGGCGCAAACTTTCCTTTGTACACGTCTTGATAAGGAAAAATGCGCTTGAGAACCAACTGACCAACTTCAAAATTTCTGGCTCTTACTCTTTTGTGAAAAGCGCGAGTCATTCTTTGTCTATACAACTGTCCATGGCAAATGGCGACCATTCTCTTCTCATCAATCAAAGCTAGTTGATCCATCCGTTTGCTAAACCACTCAGCGTTGCTTAACTCAGCTTCTTGGATGATCCTTAATGATGGTATCTCGACTTCAACAGGTACGACTGCTTCTGTTCCATATACTAGCAGGTATAGAGTAGCCCCAGTCGATGTTCTGACCGTTGTTCGATAACCTAGTAGAGCATATGGTAGCATTTCATGCCAACCTCGCTGTTTGTCAATCATCTTCCTCAAAATCTTCTTGATATTCTTGTTGGCGGCCTCTACGGCTCCGTTCATTTGAGGGTGATAAGCAGTGGACCTCAGGTGAATAATCTTGAATTGTTCACATATCTCTTTCATCATATGACTGTTGAGATTTGCACCGTTATCAGTAATGATGGATTCTGGAACTCCAAATCTGCATATCAGATTGTTGCGGACAAAATCGGCTACCGCTTTCTTGGTTACCGACTTGTAAGAGGCTGCTTCCACCCACTTGGTGAAATAATCAATGGCAACCAAAATGAATCTGTGCCCATTGGAAGCGGCTGGCTCTATAGGACCGATAACATCCATTCCCCAAGCTACAAATGGCCAAGGTGAACTCATAGCATTAAGTTCGTGAGGTGGCACCCGTATCAAATCGCCGTGCACTTGACATTTGTGGCATTTTTGCACGAATTTGCAACAGTCGTTCTCCATAGTCATCCAGAAATAACTGGCTCGGAGGACCTTTCTTGCCAAGGTAAGCCCATTCATATGTGTACCACAAACTCCAGCATGTATTTGTTCAATAAGCCTTACAGCTTCAGCAGCATCTACACATCTTAAAAGACCCAGATCTGGAGTTCTCCTATACAGGACTTCTCCATTCAGAAAGAAATTGAGAGCCATACGACGTATCAATTTCTTTTGATTAGATGTAGCGTCTTTTGGATATGCCCCAGACTCCAAGTATCTCTTTATGTCAAAATACCAAGGCAAACCATCTGGTTCTGATTCAACATGTGAACAATGGACTGGATATTCCTTCAAGTCTATATCCAACGGGTCGATGTAATCAGTATCCGGATGTTTGATCATTGAAGCGATGGTGGCAAGAGCGTCAGATCATTCATTCTGTATTCTGGGAGTATATCTGAACTCGATCTTGCGAAACCTTTTACACAGATTTTGCACATATTGTACGTAAGGTACAATCTTCGGGTTCTTCACAGCCCATTCTCCTTGAACTTGATGAATCAAGAGGTCTGAATCTCCAATAACCAGTAACTCGTAAACATTCATGTCAACGGCCATTTTCAAACCGAGAATGCAAGCTTCGTACTCAGCTATATTGTTTGTGCAGTTGAATCGTAGCTTAGCCACCATAGGATAGTGCTGACCAGATTCTGATACCAAGACTGCTCCAACACCTTTACCCTGGTGATTCGCCGCTCCATCAAAGAATAATCTCCAACCTAGGTATTCTTCAGAAATATCTTCACCCACAAATGACACTTCTTCATCGTGAAAATATGTCTTGAGAGGTTCATACTCTTCGTCAACGGGATTTTCCGCAAGATGATCAGCCAAAGCTTGTGCCTTTATTGCTTTCTGAGTCACATACATGATGTCAAACTCACTCAACAGCATTTGCCATTTACCTAACTTCCTGGTCGGCATCGCTTTCTGGAAAATATACTTCAATGGATCCATTCTGGAGACAAGATATGTAGTATACGACGACAAATAGTGTCTCAGCTTCTGGGCAAGCCACGTCAGAGCACAACATGTTCTATCCAGCAAAGTGTAGCGAGACTCGTATGGAGTAAATTTCTTGCTGATGTAGTAGATAGCCCTTTCCTTCTTCCCTGTTTCGTCGTGTTGACCAAGTACACATCCGAATGCACTATCTGAAACTGACAAATACAGTAACAGAGGACTCCCTTCTCGTGGAGGAACTAATACTAGTGGGTTAGACAAGTAGCTCTTGATAGCGTCGAAAGCGGTCTGGAACTCCTCAGTCCACTTAGTTGGGGCATCTTTCTTCAGCAACTTGAAGATAGGCTCACATAACACTGTCAATTGTGCTATAAACCGGCTGATATAGTTTAACCTCCCCAAGAAACTCATCACCTCTTTTCTCGTTTTCGGCGGAGGTAACCCTTGAATTGCTTTGATCTTTGAACAGTCAAGCTCAATACCTCTTCTGCTCACTATAAACCCCAACAACTTCCCAGCTGGGACTCCAAAAGCGCATTTGGCGGGATTTAGCTTCAAGTTATACCGACGCAAACGTTCAAAGAATTTCCTTAGGTGTGTCAAATGACCCGAACTCTCGCGGGATTTGATTGTGACGTCGTCCACGTACACTTCAATTTCCTTGTGGATCATGTCATGAAAGATAGTCGTCATGGCTCTCATATAAGTAGCACCGGCGTTCTTGAGGCCGAACGGCATTACCCTGTAGTGATATGACCCCCCAAGGCGTGATGAAGGCCGTTTTTTCTGCGTCTTCTTCATCCATCAAAATTTGGTGATAACCCGCGTAACAATCCACAAATGACTGCATCTCATGTTTGGCACAGTTGTCAATAAGAATATGGATATTTGGCAACGGAAAATTATCCTTTGGACTAACCTTGTTGAGATCTCTGTAATCGACACAAATCCTAATTTTTCCATCTTTCTTGGCGACCGGAACGACATTGGCCAACCAGGTTGGGTATTGCGTTACTTCTACCAGTCGAGACTCTATCTGCTTGGTGATTTCTTCCTTAATCTTCAAACTCAATTCAGGCTTGAATTTCTGAGTCTTTTGTTTCACCGGTTCGAACCCTGGGTTGATAGGCAGCTTATGAGATACGACATCGGTACTCAACCCTTGCATGTCAACGACTTCCCAAACGAACACATCCCTGTATTCGGCAAGCAGATGAACCGGGCTCTCCTTCTGAGTCTCATTCAGGTGGGTGTTGATCTTAACCTCTTTGACACATTCTGAATCTCCCAAATTCACCGTTTCTGTCTCTTCCAGATTCGGTTTATGTTGATTCTCGAACTGTCGAAATTCTTCTGCCACATAGTCTGGTTCCCCACTTTCTTCATAGTCATCAACCTCATCGTCATTTACCTCATTTTGCTCGTTTAGCTCATGACATGACATGACGTTGGCAGGTTTGTAACTTACATTACTGAAATCATAAACAGACAAAATTAGGAAAGTAAAATATCACAAACAATTTAATAAGCAAAGTCAAAATAAGGAGGCTTTAATTTAAATCAAACAAAATGCGAACTTAGGTCATGGCACAGGGCCATGTCGCTTTTCAAACATCACAACAAAATTCAAAATCAAGAACAATGCAGAAATGATGGGTCTCGGGCCTCTTCCGGATGACCATCGATTTTACTATGCATGAAATAATTCCTTTCTACCAAAGAGTCTGGGACATCAGGATTGGCGTAGAAGTCCAATTCTACAGCATCTCCCCTGGTTCCGCATCGCGAATGCCAGCTGGGTTGACCTCCTCCTTAATAACGGCGTTGATCTCCTTGAAAAGGTCACAGATTCCTTCCCCATCGTCTTCAAGCTCCGCATGCTCCCAGACTAGAAAGGATTGGTAGAGATGCGGGATCGGCTTAGTCAACCCTTGATCCTTTTCCCTCTTCATCTTCACATCATCATCTGTGGGGATGTACCCCAAACCATACTTTGATCCTGTAGCAAGGACCGGAACTGGCTCGATGATCCCTTGTGCATTCCTTCCTAATCCGAAACCTGGTTCGAATCGGCTCTGCAGCATCACCGTGGCGATCATGCTGTACACGGCCGGCATGGGAGTCTGTGGGGCCAAGCTCTCATCGGTGGCATTTACCAACTCCACCATGTAGAAATCCGAACTTTGCGGTGTTTCGTCCAAGATTGGCACCTGCTTGCCTGAGTGGCCCTTTTCGCCCTGAATACCAGTTCTTCATTTTTCCACACCAGTTTCATCATTTGGTGGAGAGTGGAGGGGACGGCTCCAGCCATGTGAATGAATGGCCTACCCAAAAGGAGGTTATAGCTGGTGTCGATATCCAACACCTGGAACTTTGCCTCGAACTCTGCGGGGCCCATTTGGATGGTCAAATTCACCGCTCCTAACGTCTCTCTCTGCACACTATCGAATGCTCTCACATTGACCTGGTTTTGCTCCAACTTTCCGAGGTCAAACCTCAGCTGCTTCAGTGTGGACAAGGGGCATATGTTCAGGCCAGATCCGTCGTCTACCAAAACACGGTTGACGATCTTTCCGCGGCATATAACGGTGATGTGTAGAGCTTTGTTATGGGCCCTCCCTTCGGCCGGCAATTCATCATCACAGAAGCTGATGCGGTGTCCCTGAATGACTCGGTGAATCATAGCAGCTACATTGTCGCTACTCGTACCTGAGGGCACATACGTGTCATCCAAGGCTTTCATCAAAGCCTTTCTGTGTGACCAGGAGCTCATCAATAGGGCCCACACAAAAATCTGGGCTGGAGTCTTCTCCAAGTGCTTGACAATGGAGTAGTCTTTGGGCTGCATTCTCCTCCAGAACTCCTCAGCTTCTGCTTTGCTGATCGGTCTCTTGGCATGATCTTTCTTTTATCCCCCGAGAGCAAGCTCGTCAGGAGTGTAACATCTGCCAGATCTAATCATGCATTGATCCACGGCCGTTTCTATAACAAACTTGGGCTTGGCGAGAGTCTTTGCGGGCACCAAGGCAACAGCCTTTGCAGGTGTCAGAATGACGAACTCTCCCTTTTCCCTGACGCTCAAAGAAGCGACAGCCTTTTCCAAGTCTTCCTGAACAACAGGAGTAATTCTCTTGGCTTCACGCTCATTTTCATCAGTTTCTATCATGTTGATGTTTCCACCCCCATGATTTGGCAACGGATTCGTGTTGATGTTTGGCACCGCAAGCTGAAGGGAGACCACTTCCTGGTCAATCAAGTCCTGGATCTTGTGCTTGAGATTGATACAGTCTTCTGTATCATGTCCAACACTGTTGGAATGATAAGCACACCTCTGCTCCGGTCTGTAGAATCTGGAATTGACATCCACGGGCTTGGGCCCCATGGGGTGGATGTATCCGGCCGCGGCTAATCATTCGAACAATTTAGTTCTGCTTTCAGCCAACGCGGTGAATCTTTTGGAGGGCTTCTTCTCAAACCTGGGGCGAGGGGGATCACACCCGCTCTGTTGAGGGGGAGGGACTTGTTGGTAATTGCGGGCATTTGGTCGTGGAGCTTGGGTTCTGGGGTAGGGATTTGTTTGATAGTTTGGCATTGGAGCTTGGTAATTTGGATGGGGGCTCTAATATGCTGGGGTTTGTATTTGATATGCGGGGGACGGTGCTCGATAGCTTGGTTGTACATTAGCACAGGTGGGAGCGACATTCTGGTAATGGGGAGGGACTTGATAAGCTTGGGGGTAGTTTGGATATATGGAGGGAAAATTTTGGGGAATCGGGGGTGGATTCTGATACGACAAAATATGGGCATCGAGATAAGGGGGGCAGTATTGTAGTGGCCGGAATGATTTGATTGTGGACGGTGGGCTTGATGAGGCTTTGATGGAGGGTTGGAGCGGCCTTGGGGACGTGGTAAGTTTCTGGGGGCCTTTCTTCCTCCGTGTGAGATAGCGTTAACCTCCTCTCTCTTCTTCCTTACCAGTCTGGAAGACCCAGGCGATGCAGACACTCGGGCTATCTTTCCTGACTTCAGGCCATCACCTACTTTGACTATCTCGGCGAACTTGGCGCCGATTAATAAGATGACTCTATCATAATACTCGGGCTCCTGCATCCGTATGAATACCTCTACAATATCCTTTTCTGTCATCGGAGGCCTCACCCTCGCTGCCTCCTTCCTCCATCTGTATGCGAACTCTTGATAGCTTTCTATGGGATTCTGCTTCATCTTCTCCAAGGAGTACCGATCAGGGACTATCTCGACGTTGTATGCGAATCTGTCGATGAAATCCTTAGCCAGTGTGCTCCAACTGGGCCATTGTCGAGTCTCATGTGACGTGAACCACTCCAGGGCCTCACTGCACAGGCTCCGGCTGAACAACCTCATCAGCAACGCTTCATCTTTGCCAACTCCCACGAGTTGGTCACAGTACGCTCTTAGGTGTGCCATGGGGTTTCCCACCCCTCCAAAGGTATCAAAATTCGGGATCTTGAACCTTTCAGGTAGGTTCAAGTCTGGGTGGATGCATAGTTCTGCGTAGCTTAACCCGGCGACGTCTGGAGTACATTGCAATTCTCTCATTGCCCTCTTGATCTCCTCCTTTATGTCTACCTTCGCTTCTTCCCTCGCCCTCCACTCTCTTTCTTGCTCCTCATAATGGTCCAACTCGGAGCCGTGCACCTCATGCTTGGCTGGGACGGGGACTTGGAATGTGGTTCTTTTGGTGAGGGGTGGAGCTATGGAAGGGCTTGGGACGTTCTGTGCGGTTTGATAGTTTTGCGGATAATTTTGGGGATTGGTATTTTGGTTTAAGTGGGGATGCGGTGTTTGGGAATTGAAGGCGGTGGGATTTTGGGTTTGATTTTGGGGTAGTGGGGCTGTTTGAGTATTTTGGGGATGTGGTGGCATTTGTGAAGGATTGTTTGGAAGTGGTGAGGGATTTTGATAGGAGACTGAGGCGTATTGGGGGTTTTGGGTGGTCATATCTATCCCGGACGGGTTATGCACGGGTGTCGATGGACGGTGCTGAGTAGGATCCGAGTTGGACGAGGGGAAGTACGTAGGAGGTCTTGCGTCGAGAAAGTTGGGGCCAAACCTGGGTGGAGGCGTATCTTGCCTTTGCTGCATTTCTACCCTCAGATCTGCTATCTGCTGCATTAACTGCGCAATAAGCTCATTCTGCTCTGCCGCTGTAGGCTGAGCCACCACGACGTCTGTGAGGCTGACTTGTTCATTGTTGTCTCCCACGTCTGTATTTGCGTTTGGTCCGGGGAAGGAATCTACGGGACCTTTTGATCTGGTGAAGTAGGGGTGATCTGCCAGCTTTATCGACACAGATCAGTAAAAGGTACCTGAGAGGCAAAAACAACTCAAAGGCAAATTTGTTAGTAAATATCCGGAGTACAAAATGCATAATATCGCACATAAAACAGATAAACACACAAGTAGCTTTGTTTGAGGATATCTTAACCCACGAATGAGGACGGAAATATATTTTGAACAAACAGGAATTTGTTTGTTTTGACGTCATCTCAGGAAAGCTGAATCACGTTGAGCTATGGTCTTCTTGCAGCTGCTTTTCGACGTCCGTTGATCTTATCTTCGTATCTCCGAAACATGGAGGAGAATGAAAATTTTCTGTGGTAGGGGCCGGGCCGGGAAGGCTGCCTACGTATCTCATGAGGAGAATTCAGGCCCAACGTAGTTCGGATTTTAGGATGAAAAATTTTCATTCATTCTTTCATTGTGATTACAAGGGAATTGAAAAACAACATTGAAATTTCTAGAAGACAACTTTTGGCGATTTCTTGTCTTGTGGCTGCGTCATTCCTTTCCTTTCAGAGAGTCGGAAATGGAGGCTTGTAGACGATTTCTTGTTCATCGTCCCCCTCAATTACTTCACAACCGGGGTCACTGTTATCTGCTCCCTGATCACGGGCGAGGTATTTTCCGCCCTTTAAGTTGCTATGGGTTGCCAATTCCTCGTCGAGTGCCGCACTTCTGGCCGACAACACGACAGTCTCAATATCTATCTTCGCTTCTCTCGCCTTTCCTTCGTGTATCTCCAAACGAAGCAAGTTCAACCTTTTTCTTAGGCTTTCGGTTTCCATCTTAACCTCCTTCTTTCTTTTCATCTGCGACGCCAAATCTTCATCCAAAGTCGTGACCGCAGCTTTGTAGATCGCCGTGGTCATTTCTACCTTGAGTCCTTCCTCTTTAACCTTCTGAATCTCTCGAGTGACCCGCTCGATCTTTCTTCGCAATTCCTCCTTAGTGAGCTCCGTCTGGACGTTCTTGCCTTTGTCCATAGCGGTGATTCAACTTTCCTGAGATGATATAACGGTATTTAGGATTTATGGTATGGGAGATGGATTTTGAGTGAGAAACTTGAGAGTTGGGAATTTGGTCGAACATTTGTAATAGTGACTTCTATGTACTCTTTGGAATTTTGGCTAGGAGTGGGTCTACGATATCCTCATTCAAAGCAACATAACACATAAACATTTAAACAAATATATGGTGTCCTAAACATTCATGTGACCCTTTTGTGCCAAGGGTAGGCCTAGCGATCTGAAGGATGTATTGCGCCATTTAAATAAGTAATTGTACCCCCGAAACAAATTTCACTAGATGTCATAGCGTTCATTACACAATCAAAATCAAACGGGATACATCTTGGGAAGGGGATGTAGTGCAAATACATATATAAAATCAATCCCATGCAGGGGAGTCAAAGGGTCGATGATCCAGCTCCTCTTCTGGCCTTCTCCACTTCTTCTCGGATAATGCACTTGCTGGTGAACACGTATGGCTCAGCGAACGCAGCTTTGGAAGATGTTGGTACGGCTCGTAAGGTGTTCATCTGCTCATCCAGAATAGTGTCCAAACGCATTAGAAAGGTCCTTGTGTCAGCTAATTCTTGTGACGTCACGGACAAAGTCTCTGATTTTCTAATTCCCGGAGTTGGTACGCTTGCTCCTTTTGTTGAAATTCCTGTTCTTTCTTATGAAATTCCTGCTCCCTTCGGTCCCACTCTTGCTGAAAATGGTACGCGTGAATCTGGAGCCTTGTCTCCACGTCTTCGATTTTCCGACCCGTGCGTGGTGTTGGATCCACTACACCATGCAAATCATTATGCAACCATGTCTTGTATTCGTCAATATACCCAGCTCCATACCTGTCTTCAGTAACCTCCCACTTCATGTTGACACGTTCGGCCCATTCCTGGAGGATAATTTTAGCGAAAGGTATCTTGTACTTCTCGTTGTAATCAACTATGAAAGAGTTGGCATCTTCTTGGACGGGTATGATTTGGACTTTCCCAAATTGCCGCATCACTCTCATCGGGTTGTAAGGACGCAGCCCTCTGATGCCGGGAAGGACTAAAAATGGGAGTTTGGCCCCTTGTGATGCTACCATCTGGGACTTGAAGCTCGGTTACACCCACTGTATGTCTCCTTCTTTCAAATCATAAAACACCCTTGCCCACGCATCCCTAGTGGTGTGAATTGGAAATTTACGGATGCTCAAGTAGAACTCGTAATTATCGAGAGGACTTGTTTGACTCGGTTCGGCCGACTCCCGTGGCTGGAGGTTGTCTCTTTTACATAAATGTTCTGTCAACCACCATTGGAGTAAGATATTGCAACCTTGGAAAAACGGGAACCTTTTCTTGCACAGACTCAAGGATCGATAAATTTCGGACAAGATGATTGGGGCCAAGCAGCAATATTTCTTTTCTTCAGTCTTTCTGCCGACTCCTCTGAACATGGCATTTTCTACCATTACTACCCGTGTGTCGATCTCTTTTCCTTCGTGTTTAGGGAACACTATAGTTCCCAAAAGGCATGCGGAGAAAGCGATAGCTTGCGTCTGCCTCCAAGTACAATGATCGTGAAATTCTTTTGGGAATAGTCTGAAATAATTGTCGTGCCCCCACCTCTCGAAAAACCTCATTAGTGGAATGTTGTGAGTCTCTAACCAATTCGCATTCACTAGGGATAATATGTCTCTTAGTTCAGTCTCGGTTGGCCTATCTGGCAGGAGAATGTGATGATCGAGACATTTTTTCCTTTTGCCACACGTCCCAATCGAGTCAAGACAGTCTTTGATCTCTTCTAGTGTGGGCGTTATTTCAACGTCTCCAAATCGAAAGACCATCTTCTTATCATCCCAAAATTGAGTGATGACCTCGATAAACGTGGGCCATACCTTGAAGTTCATTATCGAAGGTAGGTGACCCAAGTAAATCAAGATTTCTCTCTTCTGACACTCCTTAAGATTTCCCCACCACACTCGAAGAATATCGGGCGCCTGGGTGACCATTTTGAAGTGGAGGAATTGATTTGACATCTACAAAAACATACAACTAGTTAATTTTCAATCCCCCCCGATACAACAACTAGTTAAACACGCAATACATCCTTCAAATTTAAACAGCAAACATGAGCGTCCTATCGAGCCGTAGGCTCTTTGGACTCAAGGTGGACTTTTCTAATGGGCCCGACACTCCTTGGGTGTCGGGTCGTCTTAGGCCGATGCGCTATTTTTCGGGATTTGGTTTCGCTGTATCCCAGTCTGACTAAGAGTGGGTTGTATTTAAAGTGGAATGGGTCACCCAAGCGGACTACTTGGGCTGGGACAATTAACGATCGTTGACTATCAAGTAGTCAACTACACTTGTTAGGATGCCCCGAGAAGATTTTTGGTTAACGAACGACTGCGAACCCGCATAATCGTCCTTTAGTAAAAAATGTAACAAGTGTCATTTGACGGAAGTATGTATGTTATGAATGCAACAGTTAAAACCCAAATAATTTAAACACTTAAACAATAAATCACAAATAATCAAATACGTTAATCTTAAGGTTAGAATCCTCCAATTCCCCAGCGGAGTTGCCATTTTTGTTTTATCAAAAAATTGATTTCGAAAAGAGTTTGTTTTATTTTCGACTTTTTAGGAGTCGCCACTTAATTTTGAGAAAATTAAGAAAACTTTATTTTCAAAAGACTTAACAGAAAAATCGATTGAAAAATGTTTAAGGGTTCGGGATTCCTATTAGCGTCTTAGGAAGGTTTCGAAAAAGCACCTAAGACGCTCCGCTAACTTACAATTTTCCGACGATTAACTTATTTGACTATTTTAT
The DNA here is from genome assembly GCF_036512215.1 of Solanum lycopersicum. Lineage (NCBI taxonomy): Eukaryota > Viridiplantae > Streptophyta > Magnoliopsida > Solanales > Solanaceae > Solanum > Solanum lycopersicum. The sequence continues at coordinate 31,391,254 of NC_090808.1, forward strand.
TTTTTCGTTATTCTCAAGATTTTCCATCTAGGCAAACTTTGAAATAATTACTTTGCAAATTTCATTTTTAAGGTTAAGGCACTTTATATTCAAACAAACTTGTAGAATTTAAAACTTTTTTGAACTTAGGAAAGTCTTAGACGAATTTACGAGTTGAAAACATTTATCACTTTCAAGGCTTAGTTCTAAACTAGATAAAAGAGAAAAGCGTTTCGAAGGGGGTTTGGAGTTTTCTAGTCCTAACACTAACGATACTTTAAACAAACACACGTAAGCAAGTAATAAGGAGAGAGAGAGAGAGAGAGAGAGAGATTTGGGTCCAACTTCGGTTTTGTTCACCTTGACCGAATGTTGGACCCACCTGCTTTTGGGTTTTTAACCCGTTTTGTACCTGTCCTAATCTAAACATACAAACATAACTACAAGAAAAATAAAAACTACAAGGGCTTATGCCCATTACAAATAAAAATACGAAATAAATAATAAAAAAAAAATAAAAATAAAAAAAAGGATCTTCCAATCTCTCTTCTTCCAACTCCTTCAATTCTTCAACCTAGTTCAATTTCGAGGATCTGTACGCCGGATTTTATGACTTCGACTCGGTGGAAAAGGATTTAGAGCCTTTATGGCTCTTTCGAAATGCGAGGATGAATGTTGGAGCTCGGGGTGAACCCTCCCAACAAATTTCACACATAACACAGAAAATGGCGAAATATATTAGCAAATATTCTCCAAAATGCTTACAATCAATTTAAAACCAAAGCTACATAATCAGAATACTAAACTAACATTATGCCACATTTTATTAGATATACTCCCCTTTTACCGACCTCAACAGTATCTTTAGCATACATTTGGTAACTTAACAGATGCCTTCAAGAGGGCCAACAATTTAACTAAATCTTGGCAATATTAAAAGCAGAAACTGCATCAATACAAACAATTCAAATGCCCAAGAACATTATGCAATTCAAATTACTAAACATATGAAGCATCCGAAACCCGTTCATTACTAAATAGAGGCGACAATGTGAAACGGAAACGAGGAAAGATTATACTTGAACATACTAAAGCATTTGAACAAGACGAAGACGCAACACATGAACTTCGAAACAGTCAAACGCCACAGAGTAAATCCAGATTTAGACATCACAATTCATTCTTTCAGCTTGAGGTGAAAGAATGAGGGATGCGACATCGCGTGTTTAGCACTCATTCAAACTCAACTACATATAAAGAAAGACATACTCGATAAGAAGAAGAAGATGGAGTCATACTCGTTAAAGTCTATGGACTTCTGAACTATCGCCAACGACGTATTCGTTTAAACAGGCTAACTAAACACCTGAGTTGTATATGCCATTTAAACAAACAACAAGTTATAGCAAGCATGCCCAGTGATGTCAACCCCAACAGATAAGACTTGAACAAGGAAGAAAAGCCAAAACGAGAACAACTTCTGGGAGTAGGGAGCAAAAGGAGAAGCCTAGACTGCCTATTAACGACGTTTCGGACAAGGACCATACAAAATTTTACATCCCCGCCCCCGAAACTGAAAGGCATTGACTCGAACTCACAGCGAATGCTAATAGTGAACTTCAGAAGAGAAGTAAGAAACGACGATAAACCTCTGAAGACACATACATTTCATACCAAAATGCTATCGAATGAGCGGTGAGTAACAACCGGCTCGGCATAGGTACGAAAGGAGGAAAGCAAGGCTTGAAGAAACAAGCAAAAACGTGAGTACGTCCAACTCAACACAACAACAAAGAAAGAAACAGAACACTTGCCAGAAACATACAAGGACAGGCCATGTATTCAATCGTTCGAATGTTCCAACATGCTTGACACACAAAAACAACGAAAGCAGCGGACCAACAGACTAAATAAACAGCATCGCAACCAGCAATAGACACACACTGAAGCAATTGAATAAATATACTTAAACCAAGAACAAACGCCAAACTTCCATATAAGAAGAAACAACAAGTTCAGAAAAGTTAATCAAAACTTCTTCAGCAGCCACGGCATAAAACGAACGAGAACAAACCCAACAAAGCAATGAGCGATAGAAAAGACCATTTCGAGATGAAAGAAAATGAGAAGATAGTGTAGAGTGGAGGGGTTACCTGTTGACGAGCAGCGACACTGAGAACAAACGAGCAAAACACGAACGAACTTCCACCCTTAGACGCACCAACACATGGCGAGAACAGCGCCAGAAACTTTCGATCTCTTGAAAGTCTTCTTCTTGCACCCTCGCGTAATGTGTAAGATTTCTACCTTCGATTACGTTCTCAGAAACGGAACAAGAAAAACGAACAGAATACTCTCTCAAAATTCGTATCAAATCTTCGTGATAGAACTCTCCAAAATTCCAAAAAAAAATTCCAACCCCTTTCACCGAACGAGACCCTGTTTAAATAGAAGGAAAATTTCAGGTTCTCAAGGGAGGGGCCTGGCAGGTGGGTTTTTGGCCCATTTGCTAATTTGAAATTCAAAAACACCAAAATCTTATCCGAAATTTCGGAATATTCCTCGATTCCAAATCATCCAAACGGCTTTGAGGCAAGGTGGAGGGTCGAGATGAGCTCGTGGTACTGGCGAGCTTCGTGGCGCAAATCCGCATCGCAAGGACGGATTCTTGCATCCTTTTGCGCACTGTAGGGACGTACAATGAGGAAAAGGTCGCAGGGCTGTTGTAATACTTTGCTCACGCGCTAATGGAGAGAGGAGGGGAGAGAGGGCGTGGGCATTTTGGTTGAGAGAGCGAGAACGTGAGGGAGACGCGAGGGAGAGAGACGCGAAGGACGATTTCCATTTTTGGGGAAACATTTT
>NC_090808.1:33371594-33381594 GCF_036512215.1 Solanum lycopersicum
TTTTCTAACAATTCATTTATATGTATTTTAAATTCTTCTAGATCATCAAAGTTATATTTTAATGGTTTCTGTGTTATTATACCATTTTCATCTATTAATTCAATTTTTACTTTTGTCTTATGTTTTTCTCATCCTTGTAATGGATCTTCACTATATAATTGTTCTAGTTGTTCATTAATTAATTTGACTTTGTCTATAGCAAATATAATAATTTCTAATTGCGTTATTTGTTTATTATTTATATTTTCCATTTCTTGGTTTATCTTTTCACTTCCTTTTATCCATTCCATAGGTTTTCGTTGTTTATTATTTACTCTTTTTGCTCCTATCTTATTTCCGCATGGTGTAGTAAGCCACCAATGTGTTTTTGTTATTATGTGTGGATAATATCTATCTATAAATGGCATTCCTAATAACATATCTTTTGTAGTAAATTCAAAATTATACATTTCTTCTATTGTTAGTATTTTATCCCATATTTGTATTTTTATATTTTTTGCTTTGTATTTAATCATACTTCCTTCATTGTTAAATCCCGTTACTACCATAGGTGTTTTTAATTTTTCCCATTTATCTTCTGGTAAGCAATTATATTTACATATATTCACTTCTGCTCCTGTATCTATCATAGGGGTATAATATCTGTTGTGATATCCTTCTACTATAAATTTTGCAAGTATAAATATTTTCATTAATCATTTTGTCCTTTTTATAATTATTTTCTTATCTTGACAAGTTATTGTTAATTGTTCATTTTCTATATTGTATGGTTTGACTTTTTCTAACCATTTTATTCCTAATGTAATATTAGGATTTCCTTGGTATATTTTAAATTGTATTACTAAGGGTATTCCTCCTATAATTATTTGTTTTTCTGTTGTTTCTTCATTCGTGTTCACTATCTCACTAGGTAGTCCAGGGCATGTATGTCCTGTTCTTATAATTTCTTCTTCTAATATTAACTCTCTTGTTATATAATTTTCTTCTTGTCCTGTATTTATTAATATTTTATATTTTCTTTGGTCTATTATTCCTCTTATAAAATAATGATATGGTGTTATTTCTTCTTTATCTAATAAGCTTTGTGGAATTTCATATTTTCTTTTAGATGTACTCATCCTTGATGAGGTAGCTCTTGTCAATGTATTTGGTACGCTTGAAGTGCTTAATCTTTCTTTTACTATCTCTAAATCTTCTTCTATATCAATTTCTTTATAGCTATAGTCATTATTGTCTATTACAGTAATTATTTTTTCAAAAGGATTTTCTATTTTTATTTTATTAATTTTATTTCTTGCTGTTATTTTATGCTTTGTTGTTAATATATATAAATTTTTACATCTTGCTGTAAATAATTTGCTCCCTGGTGCTAGTTCTATTCCAAACATTTTCCAATATAGAACTAATGATCTATCTATATTTTTATCTGTTAATGATACTGTATAATTAGCACTTATTGTAAACTTAAATTTTTGATATATTAAGTTTCCTTTTACTGCACTAATTATGCTTTTTTCTATAGGGTGTACAATTCTATCATCTGCTAAATATATTTCTATAGGTGTATCTATTCCTTCTCTAAAGCAGGCTTTTATTAATATTTCTGTTCCTCCTAAATGTACATATTTTATTGGTGTTTTAGCTTTTATATCTTGTATTTCTTTTTTTATCATTCTTTTATTTATTATAGGTATATATGCTTTTCCTCTTGTGAATTTACAATCTATGATATGTTCTTTTTGACTAACTACATAGTATTCTTCTTTTTGTCTTTTAAACCAATTTCTTAAAATAGGTATTTCTAGTACTTTTTCAACACTTAAATCTAAATCTTTTCCTTTTATTTGTTCAAATATCGTATTATCAAATATAATTTTCTGTTCTGATGATTCTTCATCTTGATATTCTTCCTTAGATATTATTTTTATTTCATTTTCAGACATTATATTTCTTCATCTGTTTCGTTGTTATCTATGTTAATATTTTCTTCTTCATTCTCAGTTTCTATGTCTGATACTTCATATATACTATCATTTTCACTTAATTCATAATCTATGTACTCTATTTGCATATATTTTTCATTGTCTATAATTAATTCTTCTATTTGTTTTCTTTTTGGATTTTTGGGTAATTTACAATCTTTAGCTATGTGTCCTATCTTTCCACAATTATAACAAGTACATTGGGATATTTTTCTTTTTGGTCTGTATGGTCTTTTTATTTTATGATTTTTTACATAATACCTTCGTCTTGGTTGTTTATATTTATATATAGTTTTGTTTTTTCTATAATTTTTTATATCTTTTAGATTTTTGTTTTTTTAGTTGTGCATCCAAATTGTGGTGCCATTTTATTTTTGCAACATGATAAATTTTTATTTAATACTTTTTCCATTTTTAATTTTTCTTTTTGGTTTTCACATAGTTGTATGAACCATTGGTTTAAAATTTTTATTCTAGATCCTAAAGTATATACCATTCCTTCATTATTCCAATCCTTTATCACATTTGTACTAAATGGTTCTGGTAATTTTGTATAATATTGTTTTCTTATTTCTTTTGCTTCGTCTAAATTGTATTTAGTTTTGTAATAATATTCTTTAAATGCGCAAGTATATTCTTCTAAGTAACACATTTTACATATAGCTAATTTTGTCATAAGTTGTCTATTTATTATTTTTTCTCTATTTTGTTCTCTTATATCTGTAGTCATGCCTCCAAATTCATTTCTTATTGCTGATTCATATTTATCTAGTATATCTATATTTGTTGCTGATGGGGATCCATCCATTTTCTTATCATTTCTAAGTACTTCTAAACTTTCTGGGGGTAGCTTTTCTATCCATAATTTTGCTGTTCCTATGAATGTTCTTTCTATGTATCTTGGTGTTTTTTCTGTTTCTATTTTGTTATCTATTAACTGTTTAGACATATTTCCTACCCATAACAATATTACTTTATTTATATTTGCGACACAATCTAAATCTAAGAAATTGTATTGTTCATTTGCTGGTTTAGGTGTCCAATTTTTATTTAGTCTACTGTTCCATATTGCATTATTTCTGTCTGATTGTTGATAGTTTTCTGTATAATAAGTTGGTGGTGTTCTCCTAGGACTAACTCTAGGACTATTTCTGGGACTATTATCTGGGGTTTTAACTCTTGACGTACTTGGCCTATTCATATCTCCTGTGTTTATTTCTAATTTTTTTGGTTTATTTATCTGTTCTAGAATTTCTGTATATGTTTCACTTATATCACTTATTTCTGATTGTTGGTCATTTTCATTTCCGTCTATTTCATTTACTTCAATATCTTCATTTAGTTTCTGTTCCATTTGTTTTATTTCATTTGTTAATTCTAGCTCTTTATCTTTTTGTTTTTGTTTATTTTCATATAATAATTTTAACCTAGCTAATTCTTTTTCTAATTCACTTATTCTTGTATTTTTTATTTCTTCTAAATTTTGTACTTCTTGTTTTGCTTGTGTTTTTATTTTTTCAATTTCTCTTGATTTATCTATTTCTTCATTTTCTTTTGTTATTCTTACCATAGCTGTTAAACTATCTTCTAATTTTGTTGTTTCTTTTTCTAGCATTAAGTATAAGTTATTTCCTATTCTCTTGTATCTTCTTCCTAAATTTGAAAATACTATTTTTATTATCATTCCATCTTGGTTTTCATATGTTTTTTCGTCTACTTCAAACTCTTCTTTATTCATTATGATCTATGTATTATATTATGTTGTAATTCATATTCAAGACAATCTAATTCTAATTCTAACATTAATATATCTTTTCTTTGTGCTAGTATTGATTTACTATATACTCCTGCTAATATATTTTCTTCTAACCTATTTTTTCTATGTTGTAATTCTTGTTCTTTCTCTGTTATTTTTTCCATTATTTTTTCTATTAATTGTTGTTTATAAATTTCTTTGTTCATACTGTTTTTTCAAATAGCGAACATATTTGTATTCGGTTTTCGAAATTATATTTATCAATTGATCTTTTTTACCATTGTCTGTTTTGACTAGTTGCGATAGTTCATATTCTATATACAAGGGTCTTAATTTTTTCCATATTTTTCTTACCTTTTTATCTATCTTGGTTCTTTCTATTTTAGTATTTTTATTCATCATAATTTTTTATATAATATTTTAAAAAGTCTACTTAATTTATCTGGATATTTAATCTTTTTTAACCTGTAATTTCTACCATATCGTCTTAGCCAATATTCAGTCATATTTAATCTCCAATATCTAAATCATCATATAAATGATACATGTCATAATAAAGCTCATCTTGTATACTTTGTATGGTTAACTCAGTCCAACCTTGGGTTGTTATTTCTATTATCTCATATGTTAATAATTTATTATAAATTTCTCTTTTTATATCAGTATTCAAATTTTTTAGTATATATAGTAGTAATATCTTATAATCAACATTATCGTCTAATAGGTATGTTTCCATTTTTATTATTTTCATTTTTCACTAAAACTTTATTCCTTCCAACTTCTTAATAAATTATACTTGCTTATTATGCAAAAATAATGATTTAATAATCATCTCGTCTGGTCACTACTACAGCTTTCTTCTTTGATTAGTTACCCTAACAGCGCCTCAACTTTGTTTACTCCCCTAAACGGCCTTCTCTACCTACCGGTTTCAACCTTAGGATGGCATAGTCTGGGCTTACTTATTCGAAGAATATTCTTGCTCGAGCTGGATGATTAAAAATTATCATGTCCAGTTCCCTCGGGGGATGGATCTATAAGAATTCACCTATCCCAATTACAAAAAAACCTGACTTGAATGATCCTGTATTAAGAGCTAAATTGGCTAAGGGTATGGGTCATAATTATTATGGCGAGCCCGCATGGCCCAATGATCTTTTATATATTTTTCCAGTAGTAATTCTAGGTACTATTGCATGTAATGTAGGCTTAGCCGTTTTAGAACCATCAATGATTGGTGAACCAGCGGATCCATTTGCAACCCCTTTGGAAATCTTACTTGAATGGTATTTCTTTCCTGTATTTCAAATACTTCGTACAGTGCCTAATAAATTATTGGGGGTTCTTTTAATGGTTTCAGTACCTGCGGGATTATTAACAGTACCTTTTTTAGAGAATGTTAATAAATTCCAAAATCCATTTCGCCGTCCAGTAGCGACGACTGTCTTTTTGATTGGTACCGCAGTCGCCCTTTGGTTGGGCATTGGTGCAACATTACCTATTGATAAATCCCTAACTTTAGGTCTTTTTTAAATTTTTTAATTGATTCAATTGTGAACTAACACGACATGTGTATCTAGGGAATAGTTTCTTCAAAGCGAATTCTCCCTAGATACATCTATTCAATTTCATTATTAATTTCTTTCTAATATCTAATATATGATATATTAATTGTGCTAAATTGTGCTTTTTCAATCTATTTTCACTAAGTAAGTCCAATAGATTTAAAACTTATTTTTTGCTAAATCAATTATGAAATATTTTTCTAAAATGTCCAATATCTGTTTTATATCTTCGCTACGAAAATGTTCAATTTTCATAAGATCTTCTTGGCTGTTATTCAAAAGGTCCAATAATGAATATATATTGGACATTTTGAGGCAATTATAGATCCTGGAAGACAATTCTTATTGGTCAATAAAAATTGATTTCAATGCTATTTTTTTTTGTTTTTTATGAGTTTAGCCAATTTATCATGAAAGGTAAAAGGGGATAAAGGAACCGTGTGTTGATTGTCCTGTAAATATAAGTTGTCTTCCTCCATATGTAAAAAGGGAATAAATAAATCAATTAAATTTTGGGATGCGTCATGAAGTGCTTTTTTCGGAGTTAAACTTCCGTTTGTCCATATTTCGATAAAAAGTATCTCTTGTTTTTCATTCCCATTCCCATAAGAATGAATACTATGATTCGCGTTTCGAACAGGCATGAATAAAGCATCTTTAGGATAACTTCCATCTTGAAAGTTATGTGGCGTTTTTATAAGATATCCACGATTTCTCTCTATTGTAATCTAATACAAAAATCAATTGGTTCCGTTAAACTAGCTATATGTTGTGTATTATCAACGATTTCCACATAAGGTGGCAAGATGATATCTTGAGCAGTTACATATCCGGGACCATTGAAACAAATAGACGCCTCAGAAGTTCCATATAAATTACTTCTCAATACAATCTCTTTCAAATTCATTAAAATTTCATGTACCGATTCTTGAATGCCCGTTATGGTAGAATATTCATGTGGTACTTTCTCAGATTTTACACGTGTGATACATGTTCCTTCTATTTCCCCAAGTAAAGCTCTTCGCATCGCAATGCCTATTGTGTCGGCTTGGCCTTTCATAAGTGGAGACAGAATAAAGCGTCCATAATAAAGGCGTTTACTGTCTGTTCTTGATTCAACACACTTCCACTGTAGTGTCCGAGTAGATACTGTTACTTTCTCTCGAACCATAGTACTATTATTTGATTAGATCATCGAATCTTTTTTTTCTCTTGAGATTTCTTCAATGTTCAGTTCTACACACGTCTTTTTTTCAGAGGTCTACAGCCATTATGTGGCATCGGAGTTACATCCCGTACGAAAGTTAATAGTATACCACTGCGACGAATAGCTCGTAATGCTGCATCTCTTCCGAGACCGGGACCTTTTATCATGACTTCTGCTCGTTCCATACCTTGATCAACTACTGTACGGATAGCGTTTGTTGCTGCGGTTTGAGCAGCAAACAGTGTTCCTCTTCTCGTACCTTTGAATCCAGAAGTACCAGTTGAGGACCAAGAAACTACTCGACCCCGTACATCTGTAACAGTGATAATGGTATTATTGAAACTTGCTTGAACATGAATAACTCCCTTTGGTATTCTACGTGCACCCTTACGTGAACTAATACGTCCATTCCGACGCGAACTAATTTTTGGTATAGCTTTTGCCATATTTTATCATCTCGTAAATATGAGTCAGAGATATATGGATATATCCATTTCATGTCAAAACAGATTCTTTATTTGTACATCGGCTCTTCTGGCAAATCTGATTAGCCCTGTCTTTGTTTATGTCTCGGGTTGGAACAAATTACTATAATGCGCCCCCTCCTACGGATTAGTCGACATTTTTCATAAATTTTACGAACGGAAGCTCTTATTTTCATATTTATCATTCCTTACCTTAATTCTGAATCTATTTCTTGGAAGAAAATAAGTTTCTTGAAATTTTTCATCTCGAATTGTATTCCCACGAAAGGAATGGTGAAGTTGAAAACCTAATCCTTCAAATCTTTGTTGTGGAGTCGATAAATTATATGTCCTTTGGTTGAATCATAAGGACTTACTTCAATTTTGACTCTATCTCCTTGCAGTATCTGTATAAAACAAAGTTCCTTTGAGGTATCAACTAATGCGAAAGATATTAGATAACTCTCCCCTCCTTTTTCGCAAATAGGAAGTTTCGAATTCAATTTGCATATTATAAAGGATTACCAGATATAACACAAAATTTCTCCACCTATTCCTTCTAGTCGAGCCTCTCGGTCTGTCATTATACCTCGAGAAGTAGAAAGAATAACAATCCCCATTATTTGTTGTTTTCTCGATGTTTTCTCACGTTTTTGATAAAACCCTCTCATAAAAGTATTTGAAAAATATTTTCGGTAATATTAGTAGATGCTATTCGAACCACCCTTTTTCGATCCATATCAGCATTTCGTATAGAAGTTATTATCTCAACAATAGTGTCCCTGCCCATGATGAACTAAAATTATTGGGGTCTCCAAATTTGATATAATCAACGTGTTTTTTACTTATTTATTTTTTAATATGATATGAATTATTAAAGATATATGCGTGAGACACAATCTACAAATTAATCTATTTCTTTCAAATACCCCACTCGAAACAGATCACAATTTCATTTTATAATACCTCGGGAGCTAATGAAACTATTTTAGTAAAATTTAATTCTCTCAATTCCCGGGCGATTGCACCAAAAATTCGAGTTCCTTTTGGATTTCCTTCTTGATCAATAACAACTGCAGCATTGTCATCGTATAGTATTATCATCCCGTTGTCACGTTTGAGTTCTTTACAGGTATGCAAAATTACAGCTCTGACTACTTCTGATCTTTCTAGGGGCATATTTGGTATTGCTTCTTTGATCACAGCAACAATAACGTCACCAATATGAGCATATCGAGGATTGCTAGCTCCTATGATTCGAATACACATCAATTCTCGAGCCCCGCTATTATCCGCTACATTTAAATGGGTCTGAGGTTGAATCATTTTTTTAATCCGTTCTTTGAATGCAAAGGGCGAAGAAAAAAAAAGAAATATTTTTGTCCAAAAAAAAGAAACATGCGGTTTTCTTTCATATCTAAGAGCCCTTTCTACATTTTTTTCTATTACATTACGAAATAATGAATTGAGTTCGTATAGGCATTTTGGATGCTTCTAGTGAAATAGCCCTTCTGGCTATATTTTCTGTTACTCCACCCATTTCATAAAGTATTTGCCCCTGTTTACAACAGCTACCCAATATTCAGGGGATCCTTTTCCTGAACCCATACGGGTTTCTGCCGGTCTTAATGTAACTGGTTTGTCTGGAAATATACGTACCCATATTTTTCCACCACGACGTGCATTTCGTGTCATTGCCCGTCGGCCTACTTCTATTTGTCGACATGTAATCCAAGCAGGTTCAAGTGCCTGAAGAGCATATTTACCGAAAGAAATACGATTACCTCGATAAGATATTCCCTTCATTCTGCCTCTATGTTGTTTACGGAATCTGGTTCTTTTGGGGTTATAGTTGATGGTTGGTTCTGAATTCCATCTCTACTACAGAACCGGACGTGAGAGTTTCTTCTCATCCAGCTCCCCGCAAATAAAAGGATTCAAAAAAATTCTATTTGAATTAAGCTAGAATAGTAAATCTTAAGTTAAGATATATAAGATATGTATTTACTGAGTAATACCTTGAACGTGGGCTTCTTTGAGATTTCATTAAATCTATTAGTAATTGGTATATCTTGTTTGAATAGATAACTAAACTTTGTACTTTTCTAAAGAGAAATAAAAAAAATTGTATTATTATACCAAATCCTTATTTTGTCCTTTATTGTATTGTCCTAAATTTTGCAATAAAAAAGTTTTCGCGGGCGAATATTTACTCTTTCAATCCCTATTTCATTTGTAGGGTTAACTCGTGACTTCTCAAATCTCAGAATACATGAACTAATCTATGGTTCGTTCCGCCATCCCGACCAGTGAATCATTAAGATTCCTTTTTCAATAGAATCTTTTGCATTCACAAGTTCCGTCGTTCCAATCACTTCTTACTTAATGGTTAGGTCCGAATTCTTCAATGGAGCTCAGAATCAAATTGTTTCTTGAGTCAATCTTCTTTGTCTTTATTGGATCGAAGCTCTTGATTTTTTGTTCTATTTCTATAAGAAGATTCTTTTTAGTATGGTATGAATGCGTATTGATGCTTTATTACACTGTCTTTTATGAGATTACTCATAGACCTTACATATTGGAATTTTATATCATTGGTATTCTTTTTCTCTCTTTCTCTCATCCTTCCCTTTATCCACATCTTTTTTGTCTATTTTGCTTTACAACTTAGAAGCAGATTTTTTTGTTTATGCAAAAGATTTCAGTTGCTACAAAGATATGACCTATATATCATATCTTGACTGGTTCTTTAGATCCAGATAATGCGAAGTGATGGGTTGGTTATTAGTTCTATAGTTTTTAGTTCATACTATGTGGGCTGGGTTTTTGTAATCCTAACCCTAACAAAACCTACGAGTCACACGCTAAGCATAGCAATTATATCAAATGGTCAATCGAATTTTTATTCAACCTTATAGAATTAAGAATTAGAAAGAATTAAGAATTAGTAATGTTCCCCTTGATTAGAAAAAGAATGAATTGGTCTTTTTTTTTGTTCAATCATTGGATAGAAGGGAAAGACAAGT
>NC_090808.1:33396594-33414094 GCF_036512215.1 Solanum lycopersicum
AATATCCAGATAAACTAAGTAGACTTTTTAAAATATAATATAAAAAATTATGATGAATAAAAATACTAAAATAGAAAGAACCAAGATAGATAAAAAGGTAAGAAAAATATGAAAAAAATTAAGACCCTTGTATATAGAATATGAACTATCGCAACTAGTCAAAACAGACAATGGTAAAAAAGATCAATTGATAAATATAATTTCGAAAACAAAATACAAATATGTTCGCTATTTGAATAAAAAGTATGAACAAAGAAATTTATAAACAACAATTAATAGAAAAAATAATGGAAAAAATAACTGAGAAAGAACAAGAATTACAACATAGAAAAAATAGGTTAGAAGAAAATATATTAGTAGGAGTATATAATAAATCAATACTAGCACAAAGAAAAGATATATTAATGTTAGAATTAGAATTAGATTGTCCTGAATATGAATTACAACATAATATAATACATAGATCATAATGAATAAAGAAGAGCTTGCAGTAGACGAAAAAACATTTGAAAACCAAGATGGAATGATAATAAAAATAGTATTTTCAAATTTAGGAAGAAGATACAAGAGAATAGGAAATAACTTATACTTAATGCTAGAAAAAGAAACAGCAAAATTAGAAGATAGTTTAACAGCTATGGTAAGAATAACAAAAGAAAATGAAGAAATAGATAAATCAAGAGAAATTGAAAAAATAAAAACACAAGCAAAACAAGAAGTACAAAATTTAGAAGAAATAAAAAATACAAGAATAAGTGAATTAGAAAAAGAATTAGCTAGGTTAAAATTATTATATGAAAATAAACAAAAACAAAAAGATAAAGAGCTAGAATTTACAAATGAAATAAAACCAAATGGAACAGAAACTAAATGAAGATCTAAAAGATCTAAATGAAGATATTGAAGTAAATGAAATAGACGGAAATGGAAATGACCAACAATCAGAAATAAGTTATATAAGTGAAACATATACAGAAATTCTAGAACAGATAAATAAACCAAAAAAATTAGAAATAAACACAGGAGATATGAATAGGCCTAGTACGTCAAGAGTTAAAACCCCAGATAATAGTCCCAGAAATAGTCCTAGAGTTAGTCCTAGGAGAACACCACCAACTTATTATACAGAAAGCTATCAACAATCAAACAGAAATAATGCAATATGGAACACTAGACTAAATAAAAATTGGACACCTAAACCAGCAAATGAACAATACAATTTCTTAGATTTAGATTGTGTCGCAAATATAAATAAAGCAATATTGTTATGGATAGGAAATATGTCTAAACAGTTAATAGATAACAAAATAGAAACAGAGAAAACACCAAGATATATAGAAAGAACATTCATAGGAACAGCAAAATTATGGATAGAAAATCTACCCCAGAAAGTTTAGAAGTACTTAGAAATGATAAGAAAATGGATGGATCCCCATCAGCAACAAATATAGATATACTAGATAAATATGAATCAGCAATAAGAAATGAATTTGGAGGCATGACTACAGATATAAGAGAACAAAATAGAGAAAAAAATAATAAATAGACAACTTATGACAAAATTAGCTATATGTAAAATGTGTTACTTAGAAGAATATACTTGCGCATTTAAAGAATATTATTACAAAGCTAAATACAATTTAGACGAAGCAAAAAAAATAAGAAAACAACATTATACAAAATTACCAGAACCATTTAGTACAAATGTGATAAAGGATTGGAATAATGAAGGAATGGTAGATACTTTAGGATCTAGAATAAAATTTTTAAATCAAATGTTCATACAACTATGTGAAAACCGAAAAGAAAAATTAAAAATGGAAAAAGTATTAAATAAAAATTTATCATGTTGCAAAAATAAAATGTCACCACAATTTGGATGCACGACTAAAAAACAAAAATCTAAAAGATATAAAAATTATAGAAAAAAAAAACTATATATAAATATAAACAACTAAGACGAAGGTATTATGTAAAAAATCATAAAATAAAAAGACCTTACATACCAAAAAGAAAAATATCCCAATGTACTTGTTATAATTGTGGAAAGATAGGACACATAGCTAAAGATTGTAAATTACCCAAAAATCCAAAAAGAAAACAAATAGCAGAATTAATTATAGACAATGAAAAATATATGCAAATAGAGTACATAGATTATGAATTAAGTGAAAATGATAGTATATATGAAGTATCAGACATAGAAACTGAGAATGAAGAAGAAAATATTAACATAGATAACAACGAAAAAGATGAAGAATTATAATGTCTGAAAATGAAATAAAAATAATATCTAAGGAAGAATATCAAGATGAGGAATCATCATAACAGAAAATTATATTTGATAATACGATATTTGAACAAATAAAAGGAAAAGAATTAGATTTAAGTGTTGAAAAAGTACTAGAAATACCTATTTTAAGAAATTGGTTTAAAAGACAAAAAGAAGAATACTATATAGTTAGTCAAAAAGAACATATCATAGATTGTAAATACACAAGAGGAAAAGCATTTATACCTATAATAAATAAAAGAATGATAAACAAAGAAATACAAGATATAAAAGCTAAAACACCAATAAAATATGTACATTTAGGAGGAACAGAAATATTAATAAAAGCCTGCTTTAGAGAAGGAATAGATACACCTATAGAAATATATTTAGCAGATGATAGAATTGTACACCCTATAGAAAAAAGCATAATTAGTGCAGTAAAAGGAAACTTAATATATCAAAAATTTAAGTTTACAATAAGTGCTAATTATACAGTATCATTAACAGATAAAAATATAGATAGATTATTAGTTCTATATTGGAAAATGTCTGGAATAGAACTAGCACCAGGGAGCAAACTATTTACAGCAAGATGTAAAAATTTATATATATTAACAACAAAGCATAAAATAACAGAAAGAAATAAAATTAATAAAATAAAAATAGAAAATCCTTTTGAAAAAATAATTACTGTAATAGAAAATAATAACTATAGCTATAAAGAAATTGATATAGAAGAAGATTTAGAGATAGTAAAAGAAAGATTAAGCACTTCAAGCGTACCAAATACATTGACAAGAGCTACCTCATCAAGGATGAGTACATCTAAAAGAAAATATGAAATTCCACAAAGCTTATTAGATAAAGAAGAAATAACACCATATCATTATTTCATAACAGGAATAACAGACCAAAGAAAATATAAAATATTAATAAATACAGGACAAGAAGAAAATTATATAACAAGAGAGTTAGTATTAGAAGAAGAAATTATAAGAACAGGACATACATGCCCTGGACTACCTAGTGAGATAGTGAACACGAATGAAGAAACAACAGAAAAAGAAATAATTATAGGAGGAATACCCTTAGTAATACAATTTAAAATATACCAAGGAAATCATAATATTTCATTAGGAATAAAATGGTTAGAAAAAGTCAAACCATACAATATAGAAAATGAACAATTAACAATAACTTGTCAAAATAAGAAAATAATTATAAAAAGGACAAAATGATTAATGAAAATATTTATACTTGCAAAAATTATAGTAGAAGGATATCACAACAGATATTATACCCCTATGATAGATAGAGGAGCAGAAGCGAATATATGTAAATATAATTGCTTACCAGAAGATAAATGGGAAAAATTAAAAACACCTATGGTAGTAACAGGATTTAACAATGAAGGAAGTATGATTAAATACAAAGCAAAAAATATAAAAATACAAATATGGGATAAAATACTAACAATAGAAGAAATGTATAATTTTGAACTTACTACAAAAGATATGTTATTAGGAATGCCATTTCTAGATAGATATTATCCACACAAAATAACAAAAACACATTGGTGGCTTACTACACCATGCGGAAATAAGATAGGAGCAAAAAGATTAAATAATAAACAACGAAAACCTATGGAATGGATAAAAGGAAGTGAAAAGATAAACCAAGAAATGGAAAATATAAATAATAAACAAATAACGCAATTAGAAATTATTATATTTGCTATAGACAAAGTCAAATTAATTAATGAACAACTAGAACAATTATATAGTGAAGATCCATTACAAGGATGGGAAAAACATAAGACAAAAGTAAAAATTGAATTAATAGATGAAAATAGTATAATAACACAGAAACCATTAAAATATAACTTTGATGATCTAGAAGAATTTAAAATACATATAAATGAATTGTTAGAAAATAATTACATACAAAAAAGCAATAGTAAACATACAAGTCCAACATTTATAGTAATAAAACACAGTGAACAAAAAAGAGGTAAAAGTAGAATGGTCATAGATTATCGTAATCTAAATGCTAAAACTAAAACATACAATTATCCGATACCAAACAAAATACTAAAAATAAGACAAATACAAGGATATAATTATTTTAGGAAATTTGACTGCAAATCAGGATTTTACCACCTAAAACTAGAAGAAGAATCCAAACAATTAACAGCATTCACAGTACCGCAAGGTTTCTATGAATGAAATGTTTTACCTTTTGCATATAAAAATGCACCAGGTAGATTCCAACATTTTATGGATAACTGTTTTAACCAACTAGAAAACTGTATTGTATATATATATATGACATATTGCTATATTCTAGAACACAAGATGAACATATAAGATTATTGAAAAAATTTATACATATAGTATAAGTTTGAGTAAAAGAAAAGCAGAAATTATGAAATCACAAATAGAGTTTCTAGGAATACAAATAGATAAAAATGGAATAAAAATGCAAACTCATATAGTACAAAAAATAATTACTATTGATAAAAATATAGATACAAAAAAGAAATTACAATCCTTTCTAGGATTAGTAAACCAGGTAAGAGAATATATACCAAAATTAGCAGAACATTTAAAACCATTACATAAAAAACTTAAAAAAGATGTAGAATATCATTTTGATAATAAACATAAAAAACATATAAAAATTTTTAAGAATCTATGTAAAAAATTACCAAAACTATATTTTCCTGATGAAAATAAAACATTTACTTACATTGTTGAAACAGATTCGAGTGATCATAGTTACGGAGGAGTTTTAAAATACAAATATGAAAAAGAAAAAATAGAACACCATTGTAGATATTATTCAGGATCTTATACAGAAGCACAAATAAAATGGGAAATAAATAGAAAAGAATTATTCGCATTATATAAATGTTTATTAGCATTTGAACCATATATTGTTTACAATAAATTTATTGTAAGAACAGATAACACACAGGTAAAATGGTGGATAACAAAAAAATTAGAAGATTCAGTTACAACAAAAGAAATAAGGAGATTAGTATTGAATATATTAAATTTTACATTTACAATTGAAGTAATTAAGACTGACAAGAACCTTGGTGCAGACTACCTATCAAGAAAAAGGAACTCAAACTGAACAAGATACAATAGAAGAAATACTCAAAGCAATTACTACACTTTCTACGAAGGTGGACAGTGTGGGAAAAGAGTTACAAAATCAGAAAGCTAACAGTCGCAGCATGACTCTAAAAATGCGGAGCTACGTCGTTCGGCGGACGGTAAAAAGCCAGAACTAGAAGGAGACGTTGGGAAACATTATAAAACCCATGACAATGTTTGTTTAAATGCAGCTACAGCAAGCACATCTACAACAAAAGGAGCCAGTGGAATAAGATATACAAATTTAAATATGAACAAAATCTTCGATAAACCATTTATTCCAAAGAACCAAAAAGACTCATTATTTATACCACCACAAATACATACTTACTCAGAAAGTTTAAACCACGATAAAAAAGCCTACAACCACATAACCCGCTCATATATTGAAAACCTTTATAAAATACAAAATTATTTAAACTCAACACCTAGATCTCCAACTACCAAAGACCCTAATACTGATTTTATAACCCAAAAGCTACAAGGATATAATAAGTTAATAGCACAACCAGGCACCAATGCAAATCTAGTAAAAACATGTTATAGTTATGGATTACTTAATACAGTTTATACCCAAACAGGAGATGAAATATCTACCATACCAGAGCTATACAAAGCCTTTATGAACTATAAAAGAATTACTAAAGGAACATTGTTTTATATAAAGTTTTATTCAGCACCAGCAGAGATATTATTTGATGAGATAAAACCAATTATACAAGTTATAAAAATTGGTTTGACCAGAGATATGATAATTCCAGAAGATATCAGAATACAACAAGAAATACAAAAGATTGAGATACCAGAATTCTACGCCAACAAAAGAGTTATAGGAATAGCAACTATCCTAAATGAACTAACTAACAATTATTTAAACGGAAATTCAGTATGGAGCTATTATGTACGAGAGCAAGTTATGATATATTCAAATTCTAAAGAAATCAGAGAACAAGATATGGAAGAGATACGCCAATGGATACTTAGTCTACTCAAGCCAGAGCAAAAACCAACAACAAGAGCATTAAGAAAAGGGTTTATTTCGGAAGAATTATTGACAAGATATTGCAAAATTATTGGACAAAAATACCCCGACCATATATGTTCAAAATGTCAAGGAGAAGATAATGTCATCCAGACGTTCAAATCGAATAAAAAAAAGTATTTTGTATTTTATATTTTGTTAAAATTTTGTCCAAAAACGACTTTTTTGTGCAACCTAGTGTATATTCATAGAAGTTATTAAATGGAGCTCTTTAATTTTTTACCTAGAAGATTTTAATAACTCTAACTCTATTCCAAATCACGCGAGTAGCCATTAGACATTACTAAGAGACATACCCGGTATATATATATTTAGTGATTCAAAGGTTTCTTTTATTAGTTTTAATAATAATTTTGTTTAATTTAATAAAAAGAAGTCTATTTTGTACTCTATCTGTGTATCCTTTTTTATTCCTAAAAAATAGCAGATGAAATAGAAGTGAAATAGACGGCTTAGAGGGGAGATAATGAAATTATGTGATTGGGTCTTCCAAAAGCAAAGGAATAATCCGTTTTTTCGTTAACTGATCTGATGGGTCCAACAAACAATTAATTATAACAAATATCTAAATTTTAAATAAAAAAATAAAATACTAGACTAAGATTCTAAATAAAGGATAATAAATAAACGGGGTCCTCTTTTATTCGAAACGTCTCTTGATCTTCAACCAATTACGCGCTTCAATATAATTACCGGGAGTAAGCGCTATAGGCTGTTTCTAATACTCAGAAGCTTGATCAAACCAAGCCTCTGCAATTTCAGAATCTCCCTGTTGAATGGCCTGTTCTCCCCGGCCGGAATAGGTAGTTCAATTCCTTCCCTTAGAACCGTACTTGAGAATTTCTTACCTCATACGGCTCAGCAGTCAATTCTTTTGGTGTCCCATTTTGATCTATACCATATCTAATAAAATCTAATCAGATTTCTCATGGATCTATCCCAGTTTTAGGGTTAACCAAAAGAAAAATAGGTTAATTACATGAGTTTCAAACTGAAATTTGGATGAATAATCCGTTTATTTAGTTTTATCTTTTTTCCCAC
Source organism: Solanum lycopersicum (assembly GCF_036512215.1). Taxonomy (NCBI): domain Eukaryota; kingdom Viridiplantae; phylum Streptophyta; class Magnoliopsida; order Solanales; family Solanaceae; genus Solanum; species Solanum lycopersicum. The sequence goes on from NC_090808.1 coordinate 33,404,114, forward strand.
CATCAGAAGAATAGAGCATAGGCATTTCTACTAGTGTTAGAATTTTCTGAAAGAGAACTATCTCGATTTCATAGATAAATTTATATAGAATCTTTGAAAAAGACTTTCTTTCATAAGAAAGAAAATACTTACTATCTTTGGGATCTGATCCTACACCGCTGCTCAAGACTTTAGTGGATCGACTCTATTAGATAAGTTAATTCCTAATTTTTATCTCACATCATGAGATAAGTACGCAGTTATTATTGTATCGGCCCAAAACCTCGCTAATTGATCTTTACGGTGCTTTCTCTATCTCTCTCAATTAAAGCTTTATATCCATAGAAAAAAGTTGCTAGGCATTTTTATTTTTTCCTATTTTGACTTCTATGAAGTTTCGTTCTTTGCTACAGCTGATAAAAATCGTTGTTTTAGACGATGCATATGTAGAAAGCCTATTTGGTTCTAGTAGTTACTTTACTAGATTTTTCTTTTTTTCTTTCTATAGTGGAGATAGTCACACGTAATGACACATCACGGCCATATTATTAAAATCTTGTTGTAAGAATGGGTTTCGTTCTAGTGCTCGAAAATAATATTCCAAAGCTTTCGTATGTTCTCCATTACTTGTGTGGATAAGCCCTATATTATAGAGTATATAACTTCGATCATAGGGATCAATTTCTAGTCGCATAGCTTCATAATAATTCTGCAAAGCTTCCGCATAATTTCCTTCGGATTGAGCCGACATCCGTTACGGTCGTCATTCAATTGAAAGAATCTCCATTCCAGAACCGTACGTGAGATTTTCACCTCATACGGCTCCTCCCTTATGTGCATAATGAGAATAATACATAGAATCAAAAAAGATTCAACGATGAAAATATTCTCATTATGAACTCAGCAGGGCTAGTGTTTTTACAAGAAATCTCTAGCCAACCTTCCTGCAAGAGATTCTTTCTTAACATCAAGCCTATTGGGACTAGATAGAAATGATAAGATAACTCCCACAATTTTTTTGTTTTTAACGCCTCCTAATTTCCAGGAATTAGTCACTTCAATATCCTTTGATGGTTATACGGGTATCCAAAGGACGAACGAGATGGATGTTTGTTGTCCCAACCATTCTTTTAGTCCCAAGCCCGCTAAGAAAAGGGCTGACTTAGAACAAAGTTTTCGTGTTGTTGATTCCTAGGTGTAGCGCTTCTTCCCCTATGCTGCCTATTAGCGCTAGTAGAGTAGGATTGACCCGTAATACAGAACCTCTAGGCGTAACCTTTCGCTTAATACTAGAATCTATAATTGAAACATAGCATCTGAGGTTGCATTAATCGAGGATACACGACAGAAGGAATTGTTCTATTTCCAAACTTCACCTTCAAAAAGCGTAGATTTCTTTTCTCGAATCATGTATTTTTCTCCTCGTAAGACTGAGAGAAATGAATAAATATAAAATCAAAAAAAAAGAATCAAATCGCACCATCTCTGTAATAGGTAAATGCCTCTTTTTCTCCGGAAGTTGTCGGAATTACTCGTAATAAGATATCGGCTACAATTGAAAAGGTCTTATCAATAAAATTTCCATTTATCCGTGATCTAGGCATAGGTAGCAATCCATTCTAGAATTCTTTTCATTACCTCTCGTGGGAAAAAGATCCCACAAAGAAAAGAATTGTATAATACGGAATAACATAAAAACTTCTTTTTTTTAACAAAAAAACAAAAGATATGAATCCTCTATTCCAATTGTTCCTTTTTGACAGGAATCGAGAAGAAATAAGAAATAAGAAATATTTCAACGCGATTCGATTTCATACTAATGTAGTAGTATAGGAACTATTCTGATTTTGGTGAAGTTACAAATTAGAAGAACTCGAGAAATTTTGATTGAATCATGATACAAATTACAAAGAAGAAAAAAGATCGACTAATCATTCTATGATGAAAATAGAATAACTGCCAATTTTGTGTACATAACGGGTATACACTATACAATCGAATCTAAATTTTTGATGAATTTCTATTCTAATAGAGGGGTAGGTATTTGTTGTTGAGAACTCCAAAACCAAAAAGGAATTAAAAAAATTTTCTGGTATGGAATCATAGTCTATATAATTATAATTACAGTTATCATTTAAGAGTATCCATTAACTATAGTCTAAAAGATATAGACCATCAATTAGTTGATTCGTTCTAATTCATTGAATTAATCCGTTATAAAAATAGAAAAATATCAGAAAAAGAAGGGAACGTTGTTTTTGCAAACATGAATTGAATTTTTTTGAACAATTTTTCGTAAAAATTGTATCTTTATCCCGGAGCCTCGAAGGAAAGAAAAACCGTTCTTTGCTTTGACTTTGATGACAAATTTTCAGTTAAAATGGATTGGTCGTACCTATCAAATAATGGAATATGGATTATGACTGACTCGCTATTCACTCGGTTTTGGGGTCATAATCATTATGTAGGAGAGATGGCCGAGTGGTTCAAGGCGTAGCATTGGAACTGCTATGTAGGCTTTTGTTTACCGAGGGTTCGAATCCCTCTCTTTCCGTACCTTCGCTTAATTCACCAATTTTACTAACAACAAGGACTCAAATAGCATTGTATACCATTATTCAAACAGCTAGACCCTTCTTTGATCTAAAGATATAGATTCTCAATTCCTAATTGCTGTGACGCGTAAAATAGAATACTCAAAAATAATCATAATCAAAATACTGGAAAGAAAAGAATAGACAAGGAATGAAAATAGATCCTTGGTCTATGATACAAAAATGGGGGAAATCTAGATCAAACTCGGATTGATCTTACTTAACTTACTTAACCTTGGGTTAATTTACTTCGCCTAAAGGGAAGAAATTTTTGCGAACCCTTGGTTTAAGTCTGAGGTTTAAGTCTGACGAGAATAATATTCTACGACTAGCAATTTATTTATTTTCAAACCAACCCATTTGCTATCTATTATTTGATTGACTAATCCTTTATATTGGAATGGCTGAAGGGTCAAATGATTTGGTAACTTCTCATGAGGGGATGAATCGAGAGAAATTTGAATCAGAACTCTGGATTTTTGTTCATCCTTAGCCGTAATAATATCTCGGGGTTTGCAGCGATAACTCGGTATATCTACTATATGACCATTAACTAAAATATGTCGATGGTTAACTAATTGACGGGCTGCGGGAATAGTGGAAGCCATACCGAATCGAAAAAGGATGTTATCCAAACGCATTTCAAGTAATTGTAGTAAAACTTGACCTGTTGACCCCTTGGCTTTTCTGGCGATACGAACGTATTTAAGTAATTGTCGTTCTGTAAGACCATAATGAAAACACAATTTTTGTTTTTCTTCTAGACGAATACGATATTGAGATTTTTTACTGGAACGCGATTGGTTTCTAAGATCACTTCCGGTCCTAGGCTTTTTATTAGTTAGTCCTGGTAAAGCCCCCAGGCGTCGTATTTTTTTGAAACGAGGTCCTCGGTAACGCGACATAAAGACTCCTTATTCTTATTTAGTATTTTGAATGAATTCTTATTTCTATTTTTTTATTGAATTTTATTTTACAGAATAAACCTAAACTAAAACTAAACTGAACTAAATGAAGCGAAGTTTACTGAAATAGTGTACTTGTACTATAAATACTATAAAGAAAAGAAGAATGGGATGAATTAGATAAATATACAGAACCCCTTCTATTATATATATATAATTCTTTGCTGACATAATTGGAAGTTCCTATAATAAATTGATAGCTTTTGGAAAAGGAGGAAGGCGCAATTTCAATATTCTTTGATTTCAAAGGAACATTATCAATCATCTAAAAAATGAAAAAAAAAGGGGAAAAGCCGGCTATCGGAATCGAACCGATGACCATCGCATTACAAATGCGATGCTCTAACCTCTGAGCTAAGCGGGCCCACATCACAGAAATCTTATATGCATAGTAATTGACTAAACTACTGGAATTGGAATCTTAGTTATTAACTAGTCAATATTCTATTGAATATTCTAGAGCATAAGGATTAATATAGCGATCTAGAATTTCGATTTATCACAATTCTAATACTAATATTATTAAATAGTGATTGTAAATATTGTTAATATTCTTTGATTTTCAATTTGAATTGAATGGTAAATATTCTTTTTTTTTTCATTTCTTTTTTTGGCATTTGAAATACTTTTTATTACAGTTCTATATTATATTCTATATTATATATATATCTCATTCTATATTTATTTCAAATTCTAATTGTTTAATGCAATGGTTAGTTATAACTAATGAGACATTCCTCGGCTTTCAGGGGAAAGTGAAGATAAAAAACAAGAATCGATCGTTCAAGTATTCAAAATTGAATGGCAAAATGACAGGAAGCAAGACATATAGATCGGGTATATATCAATCTATATTGAATTGCAGATTCCGAAATGATAAAATCATTTTTGACTGGACAAAAAAAGGGTCTCCTATAGAAGATAGTTAATAAAATCAAAGAGGAGAAAACACGTTTTCGAGATAGGAATCGGTATCTAATGAATTCAATGGTTCCAGTATAAATGAAAGAAAAATAAAAAGGAATGAAATCACAACAAGATCCTAATCTCAAAACAAAAAGAAAGGGAGATATGGCGAAATTGGTAGACGCTACGGACTTAATTGGATTGAGCCTTGGTATGGAAAATTACTAAGTGATCAGTTTCAAATTCAGAGAAACCCTGGAATTAACAAAAATGGGCAATCCTGAGCCAAATCCTGTTTTCTGAAAACAATCCAAGGTTCAGAAAAAAAGGATAGGTGCAGAGACTCAATGGAAGGTATTCTAACAAATGGAGTTAAATGCGTTCGTAGAGGACTCTTTACATCGAAACTTCAGAAAGAAAAAGAATGAAGTGAAGGATAAACGTATATACATACGTATTGAATACTATATCAAATGATTAATGACGACCCGAATTCGTAGTTTTTCTATAAAAAATCGAAGAATTGGTGTGAATCCATTCTATATTGAAGAAAGAATCGAATATTCATTGATCAAATCATTCACTCCAAAGTCTGATAGATCTTTTGAAGATCTGATTAATCGGACGAGAATAAAGATAGAGTCCCGTTCTACATGTCAATACCGGCAACAATGAAATTTATATTAAAAGGAAAATCCGTCGACTTTAAAAATCGTGAGGGTTCAAGTCCCTCTATCCCCAAAAAGACTATTTAACTCCCCAACTATTTATCCGACCCCCTTTCCTTAGCGGTTCCAAATTCCTTATCTTTCTCATTCACTCTATTCTTTTAGAAATGGATTTTTTTTCTAAGCGTAAATGGCTTTCTCTTATCACAATTTGATATCTATGATACACATAGAAATGAACATATTTGAGCAAGAAATCCCTAGTTGAATGATTCCCGATCAATACAATATCATTACTCATACTAAAACTTACAAAGTCATATTTTTGAAGATCGAAGAAATCCCCCGGCTTTGATAAAAAATTTTAATCGACTTTTGTCCTTTTAATTGACATAGACCCCAGTTATATGATAAAATGAGGATATTATGGAAAGGACTCTAAATCCTCATGTTAGCGGTCCCAATCGAGATTGGGAATAGCCGGGATAGCTCAGTTGGTAGAGCAGAGGACTGAAAATCCTCGTGTCACCAGTTCAAATCTGGTTCTTGGCACATGATTAATTTGTATGGGTCTCTCTTCCCTAGAATGAATTTCTAATTAATTGATATGAATCCACATACATATTTTTTTATAGTCTAGATTAGAATAATAGCTTTATCCAGTTTAGCGAGATATACCCCATCTAGAACATAGATGGGTAGAGTTTCTTAGATAAAGTATCTAAAAGAATTGGATTCTATCTCCTCTTTTTTTCTCCTCTTGTTCAAACGAATTTGATTACGTAATACATATTAGAAAGGTAAAATTAGTTAATTGTGGAAAGGCTCAAAAGTAGAATCCGAATCTAGGGGGGTTGAAATAGACAACATTCAGCTCAGATCCAAAGAAATAGAATCTGATATTATCTCATTTCTTTGGCTTTTCTTTCATATTAAATTTCTTTATTCTCGATTTCTCCATTCCTTCCTATATGCCTTTCTAGAACCCGTCTAAGTAACGTGCGCAGTACAAAGTTCATGATGCAGAACTCATTTGGTTCATCCTATTGGTGTGACCCATCCGAAAGAAGTATCTTCCAACTAAATGTGAGAATTCCAATGAATCCCTAATTGTCTTTTGTTGTTAGGCTTAATCTATAACAAAACGTGCAATCCTTGAATATCTGAAATTGTCTAAGTGGAAATAGCTTTCTTATCATTCAATGAGCATCTTGTATTTCATAAAAATTGGGGGCAATATAATCCTTACGTAAGGGCCATCCTATCCAACTTTCAGGCATTAAGATACGTTTCAAGCGTGGATGATTATCGTAAGAGATTCCCAACATATCATATGATTCTCGTTCTTGAAAATCCACGCTTTTCCAAACCCAGAAAACAGACGGAATTCTAAGATTCCTTCTGGAGGCAAATACTTTTATGCATAGCTCTTCTGGTTGAGCCACACAATCCTCTATTCTCGTAAGATGATACACACTAGCTAACAGCCCGCCAGGCGCTACATCGTAGGCACATTGAGAGCGTAGATAGTTGTACCCATATAAATAAAAAATGACAGCAATGGAATGCCAATCCTCGGGCTTTATTTGTAAAGTCTCTATTCCTTGTTAATCAAAGCCCAAAGATCTATGAATTAGCCCATGCTTGACTAGCCAAGCAGACAAACGAACCTGCATCTTTTCTATCTCTCCCGCATTTTTATTTGTATAAGTATTTCACATTTACGATGAAATTTATGAAAATTGACCCACCACTTCTTATTCTGGACAAAGGAATCCTGTCTAATTCACTAATTCGGCGGAAGATACTGAATTTTTGTATTTGAAAAAGATTTCCGTAGGGATCTCTGAAGTAGATGGTGGTTGATAAAGAACTCTTTGATCATAATTTCTCGTATGAATACTGCGTCGAACATGAAACTTGTGGTTGGTAATAAAACACCGATTCGCTCGTTGAGACCTAATTCGATCTTCATAGAGTTCTCGAGATATTTTCTTACGAAGTTTTGTTATAGCATCTATAACCGCTTCCGGTTTAGGTGGACAACCTGGCAAATATACATCTACAGGAATTAGCTTATCGACTCCCCGAATAGTACTATAAGAATCGGTACTGAACATCCCGCCTGTAATTGTACAGGCTCCCATAGCAATAACATATTTTGGTTCGGGCATTTGCTCATATAATCTCACTAAAGAGGGGCCATTTTCATTGTTACTGTTCCGACTGTTAAAATTAGATCCGATTGTCTAGGACTCGATCTTGGTACGAGTCCATAACGATCAAAGTCGAAGCGTGAGCCTATTAGTGAAGCAAATTCAATGAAGCAACAACTGGTACCATAGAGAAGCGGCCATAAACTAGAGAGTCTTGACCAATTTGAAAGATCATTTAATGTAGTTGAAATAACTGAATTTGGGGCTGTTCGATAAGGTAAAAGAAACTGAATGGAATTCATAACTGTCTCAATCTTATTTTTTCCGTTTTTCTTTTTATTGTCTGAATATGCAGGAGCTAAGACCATTCCAATGCCCCCTTTCGCCATGCATAAACTAAACCAATAATTAAGATACACACGAAAATGAAAGCTTCTATAAATACAGATACACCCAATACGTCGAAACTCATTGCCCATGGATAAAGAAAAACCGTTTCAACATCAAAAACAACAAAAACTAGAGCAAACATATAATAACGGATTCGAAATTGTAACCAAGCATCGCCCATTGGTTCTATACCTGACTCATAAGTAGAAAGTTTCTCTGGCCCTTTGCTAATCGGGGCTAACACTCCGGAAATGAAAAATGCCAAAATAGGAACAAGGATGGATATTATTAGAAATGCCCAAAAAAAATCATATTCGTAAAGAAGAAACATAAACGCACTCCTATGAACGTGGAAAATATACCGGATTCAATTGGTTGATTCGAATTGGAATTGTCAAGTCATCCATAACTATTTAGTCAAAACAAGAATTCATTTTGGCCGAACCGACTAGTTTGCTTTGTTTATTCGTTTATTGTAGGGCATATCTCATTGCAAGATTCATCGACTGGAATTCGATTTTATTTCCATTATACTTATTTCCATTTTATTTAGTTAGTAGAACCTTCTAACTATATATTACTCTTCGACAAATTCTCCTGTTTCTCTTGTTTTTTTCTCTAAAAATGGGGAATTCTAAATTAATTACTTATCTGATTTCTTCTTTAATTATAAATTCTTTAAAGATTTCTATTTATTTCTATAAATAGAATCAGGAGGTCTTTATTTTCATTTTTTTCTTAGTGATTTAGAATAGAACACGTAATCAAATAGAAGAGAATGTATAGGAATTGCCATCTCAAGATTTAGAAGATCTTGTGTTGGTATATTCCTTTTATTATTATTGAATTAACATTTAATAATATTATTAGGATTCGAATCCAGGTGGAGGGGTTTTTCTTGGTTGAATACAGAAAAAGAAGACTACCTTTTTTGTTGTGCTTCGCTAGGTCGAGGTAAGTAAGGTATACGAAGGAAAAGCCTATTTGACAATGAAAGATACCAAAGATATTCATTTTTCAAAAAACCTTAGCTTGTACACAAATATAGCAGGCCTTTCCTAAATCCATGTGAATTCCTCGTCGTAGTTTTGCATTTCACCAGGCCCGTGAAATGAGTTGACTTCAAAAATTCAATAAGATTGGGGATATCAAAAGAAAGGGAGTCTCACTAATTCTTGTATTGTAGATATGAATATGTAATTCGCCTCCGAAGATTAATGACGAAAGGTTGGTTTGTTTATCTGTAATTGCAAAAATCAATATCTATTGGATCCATTGATATGCGTTTTTTCTTTCATCTGCTTAAACGATTGCCGTGAGTAAACTTATAGGAATAATTGGGTTTCATTTAGTTACAAGCAAGAAATAATAATGAAGAAATGCAAATTATACAAAAATTTTTTTGCATTTTTCATTTTTATAGGGCTATATGGACTCGAACCGTAGACCTTCTCGGTAAAACAAATCAAACTTCTTATTATTAAAATGATCTGAACTGTTTCAAAGACCCAACATGCATTTTTTTGCATTGGGCTCCTTCATTAACTGATCTAAATATCAGTTAGTCTGCCATTTTTTTTCTTGACATAAAAAAAGATAAGGAAATGGCTCCATGGGCTCTGATTAATTATTTGGGAGCATTACCAAAGTGTTTCAAAGGTGGGATTATCTTGACGTAGGTCTGTCTCTGGCCTAGATCAACCTAAGTTAAATGAAGTCTCTATCGTTCTGCTTAAAAATCAAATATGAAACTTCATACACCTTAAAGTTCATATGACGAAAAGAGATTTTTTTGAGGTCCTTATACTCATTATGGCCTAGCATTGAATAGACTGGGTATTCACCTTATCAAGATCTCAAATCAATGATGGGGTCTGTTTGGCACCTCCTAAATGGGCGTCCAAATTGGACCGAACCCTTTGTCAGGCTATGGTTCCCTCAAAGTTATGGAGTAAGACATCGATTTCTCAACAAGATCAATTTTTCTGATTGTATGATGAACTCCCTTGAAAAACATTGGCGCGCGTGTAAACGAGTTGCTCTACCAACTGAGCTATAGCCCTTAGTGCTTGTGATACATATTTTATCATGTAGGTAAATTCTTGTCAAGAGAAATATTCCATGATCCAACATCAAGAATCTTTGATCTCTTTGAGTGGTATTCCTTATATTAGTATTGCTTATAAGTAATATGATATTTATAATCCATCGACAGGATGGGTTTCGTTTGGTTCTTTTTGGGATGATAAATGACCTACTTAACTCAGTGGTTAGAGTACTGCTTTCATACGGCGGGAGTCATTGGTTCAAATCCAATAGTAGG
>NC_090808.1:33424094-33429094 GCF_036512215.1 Solanum lycopersicum
CTAACTAAGCATATGAACCTTGAATTGTCTTAATAAGATAATTCAATCAATCCCTTGTTTTGAAAGAACTCTTCAAGGACCAAACGGTCCCTTTCCTTCATACTTCATATAAATAAATCGAAAACCCCAGAGTATATCTTTCCACGGATCGAAGGAAAAAAGACAGTTCAATCGAATATTGATTTTTAGATTCTTTTATCTGTTAGAAAAAGAGATAATCTACTATTTTTCCTTTTAGAAAATCTAAAATTCAATAAATAAATAAATAGGAGACTGGGAATGAAAGTCTCTTTCTCGGATCTATTCTTCATCACACTGGTAAAACAAAACAAAAATACCGGATGCAACGATATTGAAATATTTGGTACATGAAGCCATGATCTAATAGATATACATCGAAATCAATCTACAATCTACTTAATATAATTAATATATAATATAGATGAAATTAATCTTTGATCTAGAATCAAAGAAAAATAATAAATAACTCTTATGGTGTGCCTTGGAAGAAAGGTTTCTCTGAAGAGGAAAGGAATAACAAATTATTCCGATAATTTTTCCTATAAAAAATCTAGTAACAAGAAGATTTAATCGGAAATATCGACAAATTCTTGTGGACTCCAAAACAAAAAAATGAAATAAAAAAAATCAACTGCTCCAATTTCATCTCTATCGAATTTTAATATCAGAATAGCGGATATAGTCATGATTCAATAGGTCCGGTCCACTTACTTTTTACTTTTTCTTTTGTTGATTTCTAACCTTTCGAATCGATTTGGTTGGTATAATGGAAAATAGGAATATTCGGTGATTCAAGAAGTGACTTTTCATTATTCCTAAATTCATACTAATGAAAATTGACTAAACAAATGTTCAACTTTATAACTAAGTAAACTGATAATGTATTATCCAGTTAGTTACTTTTTTTATTACAAATAAAAAGAAAATTCTCCCATCAAATATGAATACTAGATTGGGGTTTTACAAAGCCCCATATCGGATTTGAACCGATGACTTACGCCTTACCATGGCGTTACTCTACCACTGAGTTAAAAGGGCCATTTTTATTTAATTCCGGAATTATTCACTATGTGGATTAAATATCTTTATGTACTTATATTATAAACATAAGTATATATGCATTAAGTACGTGCAGTAGATACATAGTGTCTAGTGGCTCATTGTTGAATAATAAAATGGATTTACCTAGGAAGTATAGGAGAAAATGCAATGAATTGTTTCAAGACCGACTCGAATATAAATAAATTCAATTGAAATAATTAAAAAAAATACTACTACTAGATTTCTAATGTCGATTCTAATGAATAATTCGTCAAGGACGAATAAAAAACAATTCTATGCAATTCTGAAGGAGGGAAAGATCCCTCGGCTAGAATCATTTGATTATATTGACAATTTTAAAAAACGGATCATACTATCATCATAGTATGATGGTTGTTGGTCAAGCGGGCCCCCATCGTCTAGTGGTTTAGGACATCTCTCTTTCAAGGAGGCAGCGGGGATTCGAATTCCCCTAGGGGTAGGGTACTACGAAAGGAAATTGATCATGGATTACCAATAAGTTGAAAATTGATTCTTCCTGGGTCGATGCCCGAGCGGTTAATGGGGACGGACTGTAAATTCGTTGGCAATATGTCTACGATGGTTCAAATCCAGCTCGGCCCAATAATTCGCCAATCCGCCATGAGATGATATAACTCCCTTTGTACTTCAGAAATACCCGATCCGGAGATAAAAAAGAATCAAATTTTCTGCTAGATCCTGTATTTCCCTGGGATTGTAGTTCAATTGGTCAGAGCACCGCCCTGTCAAGGCGGAAGCTGCGGGTTCGAGCCCCGTCAGTCCCGATGGATCCAATAAATATATCAAAAAATCTCTCCCTTTTTCTGAAGGGGACCGGGGGAAGAATTCCATTGTCAAAGCAAAGGGGAAATCCTTATTTCTTTTTTCTTTCCTTTTGGTAGGAGAAAGACATATGCGGTTGGATTAGTACAATTATTGGTAGCATTATAGTGAGTATTCCAAGAAATGCTGGCTTTTTCGATTGCCCCCAATGCATGTAATGGAATCGAGTACTATACTTTTTTGAGGCGCGCATACACAAAAGGAATTCCTTTGTTGTCCAATACAAAATTGAATATAAGAAAATACTTTCCAGAAAAAACAAAAAAAATAATTTCTTTTTCTGGCTACGGATTTATGGAACCTTACTTACTAGTTTGAAGTTGCAAAATAGATTTCATGCAAATTACACACTGAGCTTTTGGTATAGGTGTCCCGGGGCTAATAATCGATGAAGAAAGGAGGGGGAAGGACAGATCAACCAAAGATCCTCCTCCTCTTAGAAAGGCGAATGAATCATTTTTCCTATTTTTAATTTTGTTTTAAGGCCCCATCGACGAACGAACAAATCGGAAAATAGTCAATTTGATGAATATTCATTTTATACGGTCTCATCTTTATCACACTTCTTTGTCTTTCAAGTCAAAAATAGTTTCGTTCTAAACTCCTTTCTTTTTCCATTTAGCTTTTATTGTTTGTTTGGGTTTGTAACTATGTGACCACTGGAAGTGGAAGAGCTATTTGATGAGACTTCATCAGATGATTGTACAAGAAGGAACTAGATAGATTAGAGAGAAAAAAAGAACAGATAATAAAAAATGATAAATAAATAAAGGAATTTTGGGTTAGGTCAGCAATCCGAGTTTGGGGCGGTATGGATAAAAGAACTTCCTATGTTATACTATTCAATTCTCGACGACGAATTTATTTGATAGTTCAGATATTGTTATTCATGATATTGATCTGATTCAAGATCATCGAGAGGTAATATTCATTCATTGAATTTACAGGCCAAAGATTTATCATCTCTATGGGATTAAATCCCGAGTTATTGCGAAGTAAAAAACCGATGAGATTATGGAAGTAAATATTCTTGCATTTATTGCTACTACACTATTTATTCTAGTTCCTACCGCTTTTCTACTTATCATTTATGTAAAAACAGTCAGTCAAAACGATTAATTATTAACTAATTTGAATGAAACTTAACTTCTGAGTTCTTAGCCAAAATTGACGAAATAAAATGAAAAAGATTCCAATTTCATGTCTTAAATGAAATGAGTGGACTAGAATCGGCAGTATTCTAATAGATAGATAGTATGGTAGAAAGATTCATCTATTTCTTTCTACCATACTATTTATTAGTTAGATTCTTGTTTATAAAGCTGCCCCCTGGAATAAAATAAAGATAGAGGATGCATATGATATGGATCTATATATCAATCTACAATATTATCTTGATATATGTGAATATCAATTCCATATATGGGATTGACATAGCATCCAATTCCATTTATTTGCTATATCTATTTGTTCTGATCAATCTGAATTACTCCTATGTCTTATAGTTTGAATTACTATATTTTTTATTTCCAATATGAATCTCAGTATCTATTGAGAGAATCAAATCAATGAAGCAAAAGCGATAGATATAGGCATATTCAAAAAATCACGTAGTAATCTTTTTTTTTAACATTCCTAAGAAGTAAACCATTGACAGTAGTTCCACGGGCATCGAAAAGGAAGAGTAAACCTCACTGATTTTTAAGGCCTGAATCATGATATGAAATAGGTTGATAAAGTCTAAATCCAATTTCCAAATTCGAAAGGTAAATGCGAAATATGTGACTCACCTGACGATCTTATTCTAACTAGTATCTTTTTAGACAACCACTATGTTTATATCCTTTCTTTCTCATACAAAGTGTGTATACACTTAGCAAAATCACTTTTTCTTTGAACAGTAAAGAGAGAACCAAATAAAAAACGGGTCCGGCCCTCCTCTGTATCACCTAGGAAGAGGCCATTGATTGGAATAGAAAATTTAGTAAGAATTAGGTTCGAATAAATTTCCTGGGATCCTTTTCCTTTCGAACTACAAACATGGGAATCGTTGAAATAGCTCTTTGATTGAAAGAGGCTGATTCCTATAATACATTACTCCAGTCGAGTCCAATGGAATTTCAAAATGAAGATATTTTTATGTTATTCCAAACGTGTTGCAGAACCATCTACAAAGCAATTGATAATGATACAGTTTGCTTCCTTAACTCAATTAGCAGAACCCCTAGAGTCCACTCCTTCCCCACACTACGAGTGAAAGGGAAAAAGTAAAGACTACCATTAAAGCAGCCCAAGCAAGACTTACTATATCCATATGAATTATGTCCCCTATCTCTAAAAATATAAAGGAATTGTTCCATTATTCCTCACTAATAATAGTAGAATCAATGGCGCAGAGTCAAAAAGAACGAAGACTATTAATAAACAAATCCAATAAATTCGCTAATTTTATAAGAAATTTCTATATGATTTATAATCGAGAAAGATTAAACCCAAGCAAAATCCGCAGTAACATCTCAAGGGAATGTTACTAATGGAACATGTAGAAATAATAGGTCCTATTCTTTTTTTGTTGACCCTCATTTGAATTGATTGGATGCTTGAGCACTGAGATATTTTCGTGAGTTCCTCGTATATAATAAAGTATCTTCCGCCCCCTTCCACAACTATTTCGATTTCCTATCGGGCTCTCCAAGGTCCAGTCATTATACAATGGATTAATAATAGAAAATTTTGATTTGTAGTAGAAGGTAATTGCGAAGTCTTGATAGCCCCTCGAGCATTCGAATATTTACTTGAAAGCTAAGCCTAAATATGCAATGCAAGGATATTTACAATTTTTTCTAAAAACACCCAGACCAAAACAAGTATCAACAGTCTGCTTTCTCTGCTTCTGCTGGCGAATCATTCGTCGGGTTATATCAAAAGAAGAAAAAAAGAGATTTCCAGTTTTTTGTTGATCAGGCGACACCCGGATTTGAACTTGGGAAAAAAGGATTTGCAGTCCTCTGCCTTACCACTCGGCCATGTCGCCAAAATGCTACAAATACAAAATAGATGAAAACTTTCCCGGA
>NC_090808.1:33436594-33444094 GCF_036512215.1 Solanum lycopersicum
CTGCCATGAAACGACTTATTAGTAGATTAATAGAGCACTTCGGAATGGCATATACATCACATATCCTGGATCAAGTAAAAACTCTGGGGTTCCAACAAGCTACTGCTACATCCATTTCATTAGGAATTGATGATCTTTTAGCAATACCTTCTAAGGAATGGCTAGTTCAAGATGCTGAACAACAAAGTTTGATTTTGGAAAAACACCATCACTATGGAAATGTACACGCGGTAGAAAAATTACGTCAATCCATTGAAATATGGTATGCTACAAGTGAATATTTGCGCCAAGAAATGAATCCGAATTTTAGGATGACTGACCCTTCTAATCCAGTTCATATAATGTCTTTTTCGGGAGCTCGAGGAAATGCATCTCAGGTACATCAATTAGTAGGTATGAGAGGATTAATGTCGGATCATCAAGGACAAATGATTGATTTACCTATTCAAAGCAATTTACGCGAAGGACTCTCTTTAACAGAATACATCATTTCTTGCTACGGAGCCCGTAAAGGAGTTGTGGATACTGCTGTACGAACACCAGACGCTGGATATCTCACTCGCAGACTTGTTGAAGTAGTTCAACACATTGTTGTACGTCGAACGAATTGTGGCACCACCCGGGGGATTTCTGTGAGTCCTCGGAATGGGATAATGCCGGAAAGGATTTTTAGTCAAACATTAATTGGCCGTGTATTAGCAGATGATATATACATGGGTTCACATTGTATTGCCACTAGAAACCAAGCCATTGGCATTGGACTTGTAAATCAATTCATAACCTTTCGGGCACAACCAATCTCTATTTGAACTCCCTTTACTTGTAGGAGTACATCTTTGATTTGTCGATTATGTTATGGGCGTAGTCCTACTCATGGAGACCTGGTTGAATTGGGGGAAGCTGTAGGTATTATTGCAGGTCAATCGATTGGAGAACCGAGTACTCAATTAACATTACGAACTTTTCATACCGGAGGAGTATTCACGGGGGGTACTGCAGAACATGTGCAAGCCCCATCTAATGGAAAAATAAAATTCAATGAGGACTTGGTTCATCCGACACGTACACGTCATGGGCATCCCACCTTTCTATGTTCTATAGACTTGTATGTAACTATTGAGAGTGAAGATATTCTACATAATGTGAATATTCCACCCCAAAGTTTGCTTTTAGTTCAAAACGATCAATACGTAGAATCAGAACAAGTAATTGCTCAGATTCGCGCAGGAATATCCACTTTGAATTTTAAAGAGAAGGTTCGAAAACATATTTATTCTGATTCAGACGGAGAAATGCATTGGAGTACCGATGTCTATCATGCACCCGAATTTACATATGTTAATGTTCATCTATTACCAAAAACAAGTCATTTATGGATATTAGTAGGAGGGTCGTGCAGGTCCAGTCTAGTCTACCTTTCGATCCACAAGGATCAGGATCAAATGAATGCGCATACTCTTTCTGGCAAGCGAAGATATACTTCTAACCTCTCAGTAACCAATGATCAGGCGAGGCAGAAATTGTTTAGTTCGGATTTTTATGGTCCAAAAGAAGATAGGATTCCTGATTATTCAGACCTTAATCGAATCATATGTACTAGCCAGTATAATCTCGTATATTCGCCTATTCTTCACGGGAATTCTGCTTTATTGTCAAAAAGGCAAAGAAATAAATTCATCATTCCACTACACTCGATTCAAGAACTCGAGAATGAACTAATGCCCTGTTCAGGTATCTCGATTGAAATCCCCGTAAATGGTATTTTCCGTCGAAATAGTATTCTTGCTTATTTTGATGATCCTCGATACAGAAGAAAGAGTTCGGACATTATTAAATATGGGACTATAGAAACGCATTCAGTCATCAAAAAAGAGGATTTGATTGAGTATCGAGGACTCAAGGAATTTAGGCCAAAATACCAAATGAAAGTAGATCGATTTTTTTTCATTCCTGAAGAGGTGCATATCTTGCCCGGATCTTCTTCCCTAATGGTACGGAACAATAGTATCGTTGGGGTCGATACACAAATCACCTTAAATCTAACAAGCCGAGTGGGTGGGTTGGTCCGGGTGGAGAGAAAAAAAAACGAATTGAACTGAAAATCTTTTCTGGAGATATCCATTTTCCTGGAGAGACGGATAAGATATGCAGGCATACCGGCGTTTTGATACCACCAGGAACAGGAAAAAGAAATTCCAAGGAATACAAAAAAGTTCAAAATTGGATCTATGTCCAACGAATTACACCTAGTAAGAAAAGGTTTTTTTTTAGTTCGACCTGTCGTCACATATGAAATAACGGATGGTATAAATTTAGGAACCCTTTTTCCACCGGATCCATTGCAGGAAAGGGATAATGTGCAACTTCGAATTGTCAATTATATCCTTTATGGAAATGGCAAACCGATTCGAAGAATTTCTGACACAAGTATTCAATTAGTTCGGACTTGTTTAGTATTGAATTGGAACCAAGGCAAAAAAAGTTCTTCTTGCGAAGAAGCCCGTGCTTCTTTTGTTGAAATAAGGACAAATGGTTTGATTCGACATTTCCTAAAAATCAACTTAGTGAAATCCCCTATTTTGTATATCGGAAAAAGATATGATCTGTCGGGGTCAGGATTGCTCTCTGATAATGGATCGGATAGTACCAATATCAATCCCTTTTCTGCTATTTATTCCTATTCCAAGGCAAAAATTCAACAATCTCTTAACCAAACTCAAGGAACTATTCATAAGTTTTTGAATAGAAATAAGGAATGTTAGTTGTTGATAATTTTGTCAGCATCCAATTGTTCTCGAATGGAGCCATTCAAAGATGTAAAATATCACAGTGTGATAAAAGAATCAATTAAAAAAGATCCCCTAATTCCAATTAGGAATTCATTGGGCCCTTTAGGAACATGCCTTCCAATTGAGAATTTTTATTCATCTTACCATTTAATAACTCATAATCAGATCTTAGTAACTAAATATTTGCAACTTGACAATTTAAAACAGACTTTTCAAGTGATTAAATTAAAATATTATTTAATGGATGAAAATGGAAAAATTTTTAATCCCGATCCATGCCGTAACATTATTTTAAATCCATTCAATTTGAATTGGTCTTTTCTCCATCACTATTATTGTGCAGAGACATCTAAAATAATTAGTCTTGGACAGTTTATTTGTGAAAATGTATGTATAGCCAAAAATTGACCGCCCCTCAAATCGGGTCAAGTTATACATGTTCAAGTTGACTCGATAGTGATACGATCAGCTAAGCCTTATTTGGCCACCCCCGGAGCAACTGTTCATGGCCATTATGGGGAAACCCTTTACGAAGGAGATACATTAGTTACATTTATATATGAAAAATCGAGATCTGGTGATATTACACAGGGTCTTCCAAAAGTAGAACAGGTCTTAGAAGTGCGTTCGATTGATTCAATATCCATGAATCTAGAAAAGAGGGTTGAGGGTTGGAATAAATGTATACCAAGAATTCTTGGAATTCCTTGGGGATTCTTGATTGGTGCTGAGCTAATTATAGCGCAAAGCCGAATCTCTTTGGTTAATAAAATCCAACAGGTTTATCGCTCCCAGGGGGTGCAGATTCATAATAGGCATATAGAAATTATTGTACGTCAAATAACATCAAAAATGTTGATTTCAGAAGATGGAATGTCTAATGTTTTTTCACCCGGAGAACTTATTGAATTGTTGCGAGCAGAACGAATGGGGCGCGCTTTGGAAGAAGCGATCTGTTACCGAGTCGTCTTATTGGGAATAACAAGAGCATCTCTCAATACTCAAAGTTTCATATCTGAAGCAAGTTTTCAAGTAACTGCTCGAGTTTTAGCAAAAGCGGCTCTCCGGGGTCGTATCGATTGGTTGAAAGGCCTGAAAGAGAATGTTGTTTTGGGGGGTGATACCCGTTGGTACCGGATTCAAGGGATTAGTGCACCCTTCAAAACAACATAACAACATTCCTTTGGAAACAAAAAAAACAAATCTATTCGAGGGGGAGATGAGAGATATTTTGTTCCACCACAGAAAATTATTTGATTCTTGTCTTTCAAAAAAATTCCACGACATACCCGAACAATCATTTATAGGATTTAATGATTCCTAACAATGGATTCGTCTCTTTCGCTATCTGCATTTGGTATGGTTATTTTCTTTGGTAATAAAAAGAATAATGAATAGAAAAGAATAATGGTTTGGGTCGTGTATCTACGTCCAATCTACAGTAGAAGAGAAGGTTCCATCGGAACAATTATTTATTTCAGTTCAGGGTTCCTCGTCTCTTTTTTTTTGAAAAAGAATAAAAAAAGGGGGGGAGGTTGTGGGGAGAAATGACAAGAAGATATTGGAACATAAATTTGGAAGAGATGATGGAGGCAGGAGTTCATTTTGGTCATGGTACTAGGAAATGGAATCCTAAAATGGCGCCTTATATCTCTGCAAAGCGTAAGGGTATTCATATTACAAATCTTACTAGAACTGCTCGTTTTTTATCAGAAGCTTGTGATTTAGTTTTTGACGCAGCAAGTAGGGGAAAACAATTCTTAATTGTTGGTACCAAAAATAAAGCAGCTGATTCAGTAGAGTGGGCTGCAATAAGGGCCCAGTGTCATTATGTTAATAAAAAATGGCTTGGTGGTATGTTAACGAATTGGTCCACTACAGAAACAGGACTTCATAAGTTCAGGGACTTGAGAATGGAACAAAAAACAGGGAGACTCAACCGTCTCCCGAAAAGAGATGCAGCTATGTGGAAAAGACAATTATCTCGCTTGCAAACATATCTGGGCGGGATTAAATATATGACAGGGGTACCCGATACTGTAATCATCGTTGATCAGCACGAAGAATATACGGCCCTACGAGAGTGTATTACTTTAGGAACTCCAACAATTTGTTTAACCAATACAAATTGTGACCTCGATCTCGCAGATATTTCAATTCCAGCGAATGATGACGCCATATCCTCAATCCGATTAATTCTTAACAAATTAGTATTCGCAATTTGTGAGGGTCGTTCTAGCTATATAAGAAATCCTTGATTAATAATAACATAATAAGATAAATAACTTACTTCAGAAATCCCTAGAAATCCCTTATGGAATCGCTTACTATTTCTGAATTTCCAAAAATAGATCAAAATAACTAGGGATATTATGTGATTTATTAGTATTCTAAATCTTATTTGGTATTCAAAATATCCGATTCAAGTAGACAAAGAGATGGTTGAATAAAAAATTTTTGTTTAAAGTTTGATTTTTTCAGAGGGCAAGGCAATATGAATGTTCTATCATGTTCCATCAATACTCTAAAGGGGTTATACGATATATCCGGTGTGGAAGTAGGCCAACATTTCTATTGGCAAATAGGAGGTTTCCAAGTAAATGGCCAAGTACTTATTACTTCGTGGGTTGTAATTGCTATCTTATTAGGTTCAGCCACTATAGCTGTTCGGAACCCACAAACCATTCCGATCGGGGGTCAGAATTTCTTCGAATATGTTCTTGAATTCATTCGAGATATTAGTAAAACTCAAATCGGAGAAGAATATGGGCCCTGGGTTCCTTTTATTGGCACTATGTTTTTATTTATTTTTGTTTCTAATTGGTCAGGAGCTCTTTTACCTTGGAAAATCATACAATTACCTCATGGGGAGTTAGCCGCACCCACGAATGATATAAATACTACTGTTGCTTTGGCTTTACTCACATCTGTGGCATATTTCTATGCGGGTCTTACAAAAAGGGGATTAAGTTATTTCGGAAAATATATTCAACCAACCCCAATACTTTTACCCATTAACATCTTAGAAGATTTCACAAAACCTTTATCACTTAGTTTTCGACTTTTCGGGAATATCTTAGCTGCTGAATTAGTAGTTGTTGTTCTTGTTTCTTTAGTACCCTTAGTAGTTCCTGTACCTGTCATGCTCCTTGGATTATTTACAAGTGGTATTCAAGCTCTTATTTTTGCAACTATAGCCGCGACTTATATAGGTGAATCCATGGAGGGCCATCATTGAAATAGTCTTTTTTAGCTTAGCCCACAGCAATGTATAAATGTATATGGTGGGTGGCTTAAGAGAATTACTTAACTTACGGAATAGAATAGGGGAATCTAAATATACAACTATGCTATATACGATCTACAGTGATAGCAAAAACATTACGATGATATTAAAGAGTAAGGGGAAAAAGATCTAAAAACAAAGATCTTTTTCCTAAAATTCCCCTTTCCTTCACTTAATATCATACTTCGTCTCAATGAATATTCACTTTAGATTGCTTAGTCCATCTCATTATTAGTTCATTGTTAAAACAATTTGACTATAAGAATTTTTGTCAATAATTCTTGTTGTATAGGTTTACCACGTGTAATTAAATTAAAAAAAGGGTGAAATGATTTCCCTTTCAGTTGATTTTATTCAAAGATTAACCAAAATATTAATAATAAATAAATAATAAAAATGAATAATTTTTTTATTCAGTTTTATTAATAAAGTGCATGAACTTAGATCAATCAAATAATGATATTTCTGTACCTATGGAATTTGTCGTCCTAATCAATTTGTCCATTTAGATTTCTCTAGGTGGAATAATAAGAAAAGGTAAGATTCAAAAGAATTTTTAAAAAGTTTTTTTTAGTATTTTAGAAAGGGGCGGGAGGTATCTGTACTTGAATAACTATAAGCGAACCCTTCTAGGTGTTTCGACGCTTGATTCTCGAATAGGATTAAATCTAAGATGAATGCTTGGTTTACGTTATGGAAGAAAGATATGTATATGTGATATTAGATATTGCCTAGTGCTAGTTATATATGAAATAAACTACTAAAGATATATTTTTCTAGGGGATTCTAATAGACTAGAAGTCCTTCCGGCCCCTTGTGACTGTGAATTGAATGACTAAACGGATGAAATCAAGAAATAATTCAACTAACAGTTCGAACCAAGAACAAGAAATGGAAGAATGAAAGTCGTATGGGTTCACAAAGACTCTGTGGCTAAAAAGTAAAAAAGATATATCAAAGTTGTTTTGATGATTCAAGAATCTTATTACATCAATCCGAAGTTCTTAGTTACTTCGACTGGATGAGTCCTAGTGAGGGAATAATTAATTCATAATTCATTGGTTGATTGTATCATTAACCATTTCTTTTTTTGGTACGAGGAACTTATCATGAATCCACTGATTTCTGCCGCTTCCGTTATTGCTGCTGGATTGGCCGTAGGGCTTGCTTCTATTGGACCTGGAGTTGGTCAAGGGACTGCTGCGGGTCAAGCTGTAGAGGGTATCGCGAGACAGCCTGAGGCAGAGGGCAAAATACAAGGTACGCTATTGCTTAGTCTAGCTTTTATGGAAGCTTTAACAATTTATGGACTGGTTGTAGCATTAGCACTTTTATTTGCAAATCCTTTTGTTTAATCTTAGCTTAGAAATATGAAAAATATATTTTTCATATTTTATTGCCTTCGACTTTTCGTTTGCTTTTTCA
>NC_090808.1:33449094-33454094 GCF_036512215.1 Solanum lycopersicum
TTGATGACTTGATTTTTTTTAATTTCGAAATCCTTTGTGCTTATTCTTAGTTAAATGTGTGGAATAGACCAAATCCTAAGAAAATTTGAAAATCAAGCAAGGAAAAAACTTTTTTATTTTATTCTTCACGTCCAGGATTACGTCCGGGATCATTAGATAGGAATCTAAAGATGAAGCGAGAAACAAAAAATATCACTACTGTGTAAACGAAGAGTTTTGGAGTAAGCATTACACAATCTCCAAGATGATTTTTTTGAAAAAAAAAGAAGAGAATAGATCATCCATCGCATATCCTAGTTTGACACCAAGCAACGAAGCTCTTTCTCTAAAAGACTTTTCAGAAATTCTTTTATAATAAGAGTTTGTCATTAACCTAATTTTTTATATACACAAGAGGAGCCTAATAAGGTCTTTCACTTGAAAGGAAAGCGCCAAAAAAGAAGGAAATTAAGTTAAGCCAGATTTCTCGTGACTATCCAAGAATTTCAATGTTTGAATCGAGATTTCAAACGGTAAAGCTTATCTGATTTTATTGATTTTCGAATTTTTTCTCGAATAAATCATGAATTTTCTAGGATATTATTATGGATCTCATCGAAAACTTACAGCAGCTTGCCAAACAAAGGCTAAGAGAAAAAAGAACACAGGTATGACTGGCATAATATCTACGATTGGATTCAAAAAAGCATAGGCCTCGGGCAATTTGCCGAAGAAAAAACTACTCGAATAAATGGTCGAATTAAGACTGATACCGATCAAACTAAAGGTATTAAGCATAACAGACTTTTTGTTCTTGGAGATAATTGCATTTTGATTGAGTTATTTATATAAGGAAAAGGAAACTAAGTTATAAGGAAAAGGAAAGTAAGTAAGGTAAACAAAAAATCCTTCTTTTTCTTTGAACCCACCCAATCAAAAATCCTCCTTTGAGAAAAGGAGAATCGAAAAAATAATATTTTCATACAATCTTAATTGAATTATATGTAATGATCAATAAATTAAGTTGAATTCTATATCTACACATATCAAAAACATAGAAAAATCCGAATACGAATCTAATAGATTCTATGGATATTTGGGCTAGAGTTGACAAACAAACAAAACCAGCAATATACTTTATTAGTATCGCATAGAAATCTAAATGGGGCGTGTCCAAGTGGTAAGGCAACGGGTTTTGGTCCCACTATTCGGAGGTTCGAATCCTTCCGTCCCAGAACATATATATTCTCTGACAATATAGATTGCTTTTTTAACAATGTTCTGTTTAAAATCGAAATGTTAGCTGGAATGTGATTGTTGTTTCTGATTTTTTTCTTCGATGAATCGTTTTTTTTTTCAAA
The DNA here is from genome assembly GCF_036512215.1 of Solanum lycopersicum. Taxonomy (NCBI): domain Eukaryota; kingdom Viridiplantae; phylum Streptophyta; class Magnoliopsida; order Solanales; family Solanaceae; genus Solanum; species Solanum lycopersicum. The sequence continues at coordinate 33,450,435 of NC_090808.1, forward strand.
AACTGAATCGAGATACGAAAGAATCCATATTCCCTATCTCATATTCTCTACCCCCTAAATTAGCCTAATTAGATTCAATTTGCTTTTTTGTGGATTTCTTGACTTTTCGCCAAGAAGGGGTTTTTGGTACTAATTCAATTCACTAAGTCTCTTAATTCTTAATCAATGAGGTAGGCTAAAATAGAAAAAAGGAGCAAAAACTGGACTTAATCTGGGCTTGTTTGGCTTTGTGCCCAGCCAGCTCGCATTTCGTAAAAAAAAAAAAGACTAGGACATCCCCTTCTTTTGATTTATGCTGCATCAGTCCCAGAGAATGGGGTAGATAGGAGTTAATCAATGATGGGAAGGCGTTCATTTCAATATCTATAAACGGTGACAATTGCTCAGTCTATTTGATCGAATTGATAGATACGAAACCCTCCCCATTCTTTGGATTTTATTAATCAGATGAAAAAAAAGACTTATCTTTTTTCCAAAGATGATCAAAAGTTATTTTTAACTATCAAATTTTCTTGGAATAATGATGTCGAGAGGGGAACTTTCGAAATTGATTCGAAATTTCGAAAGAGAAATAGTTAAAATCATTCCTTAGAAGCTGAATCTTTCTCTCCTATTAAGTCACGTGAAGATGCAGAATTAAAAAGAATTCGTTTATTCGTCTTATTTTATTTATATAAAAAAAATTTATTATATATATTTATTAATTAATATTATAATGTTAGACAATTTAATATTAGCGATGGAGTCTTACTAAGACTTCTTCAGAAAAATATTTATCCACCCTATATCTATAGTATTAATCTATAGTATTATTTATATCTATATACTATAGATATAGAAGATATAGAAAATACTTTAGATTATGGTGTTTATACATCAGCCCAACCAATGACTATTCATGATTCCATAATTGAATCAATTCCATACCGGTTCTTAGAGGAATGTTATGGTAAAACTTCGTTTGAAACGATGTGGTAAAAAGCAACGTGCGACTTGAAGGACACGATCCGTTGTGGATTTGTACATCCACCATTTTTTGTAGGAATGAAGGTGCTCTTAACTCGACATCATTGGTTCTGTTTCACTAGAACCCCTCGTTTTTTGTTGTCTTGGAATATAAATAGTCCATCATGGAGCTCGAGTAGAAAGTATTAATTTCTTTCTCGGGGTAAGGGTCTAGGGTTAATGCCAATCAATAAAACAATTGAAACAACTTCGTAAATATATCTAATATATCTTAGGTATGGAAATCGAAAGAATCCAATTCGAGCAAGTTTCAAATTAAAAAATTTATTGGAATTGATCAAACTTTTTCGATCCAAAGTGTTTCACGAGGGAATCCATCATCTTGTAGGATTCTTTCATAAAAATCGCGAAAAGGGTATGTTGCTGCCATTTTGAAAGGATTAAAAAGCACCGAAGTAATGTCTAAACCCAATGATTTAAAATAAAACAAAGATAAAGGATCCCAGAACAAGGAAACACCTTTTTAATTGTCTTAGTAACTGGATCAGACTGAAGAATCCGATTTTAAACGAGACAAACAAAAAAGGAGGATAGACCGCTCAATAAATGAAATTGCGGAAAGATTTTCCTTTGAACTGTTTGAAAGTTATCCAACTTGAGTTATGAGAGTACGAATGGTTTATTTTTCATTTTAAGGAAGAACGAAGAAAAAAAGACTTAGATCTTTAATTGCTTTGATCATTTTATGGATCCAGTTGTCATTTCTTAGATAGAATTCCATACAGAGACAAAACTTTGAATCAATCATTTTTCTCAAGCCGTACGAGGAGAAAGCTTCCTATACGTTTCTGGGGGGTGTTGTTCATCTACATCTATCCCAATGAGCCGTCTATCGAATCGTTGCAATTGATATTCGATCCCGAAGAGAAGGAAAAGATCTTCAGAAAGTGGGTTTTTATGATCCGATAAAGAATCAAACTTATTTAAATGTTCCTGCTATTTTATATTTCCTTGAAAAAGGGGCTCAACCTACAGAAACTGTTCAGGATATTTTAGAAAAGCCAGAGGTTTTTAAGGAACTTCGTCTTAATCAACCGAAATTCAATTTAGGAAATAAATTAAGGAAATACAAAAAAGGGGGTAGTGATTTGTATATAACTTTGTATGACTTTTCTCTTCTATTTTTTTGTATTTCCTCCCTTTCCTTTTCTATTTGTATTTATTTATCATTGCTTCCAGTGAATTCCGTGTTCTATAACGACAAAACCTCTTATTTTATTGATCTTCTAAATAGTTAATTCGGGCATTTCGGAATGAAATGAAGTTTGCTTATCTCAGTTAACTTGATTGAATCCATTATGAATTCAATAAATCTAAGTAAATTTAAGTAAATTGTAGTTTTGTTTTCCACTTTTTTTTTTCAATATTCAATATTTATATTGACAACAGTGTATCGAACAAATATAATTCATTGTGATAAATAAAGTGGATCTATTTAGTTTTATTTTATTTTTTAAATGAATTCGAAAGTGTGAATGTATTTTTTTCGATTTCTTCTTTCAATGGTTTTTGGTTGTCTTGTCTAATCTAGTTATTTCTTTTTCTTCGGATTGGATCTACATAATTTTTTCGATATTTTCTTCGGGTTGCTAACTCAACGGTAGAGTACTCGGATTTTAAGTGCGGCTAGTGTCTTTTACACATATGGATGAGGTGAGGGATTCGTCCATACTCTCGGTAAAGTTTGGAAGACCGCGACTGATCCTGAAATGGAATGAATGGTAAAAATAGCATGTCGTATCAACGGAAAGTTCTGAAAATATTTCATTGTTCCTAGATGGGTATAAAACTGCGTTAGAATTCTTGGAACGGAACAAAATAAAGTTGGGTCGAATGAATAAATAGATAAGGCTGCGGCTTCAATTAAATTATAGGGAAAGAAAAAGCTACGAGCTTTTGTTCTTAATTTTAATGATTCCCGATCTAATTAGACGTTAAAAATTTATTAGTGCCTGGTGCGGGAAGTGTTTCTTGTCCTATCAGTGTGTTCTAAATTTTTTTAATGAATCCTAACTATTACCATTTTCGATTATGGAGATGTGTGTAGAAGAAACAGTATATTAATAAAGAAAGTTTTTTCCGAAGTCAAAAGAGCGATTAGGTTGAAAAAATAAAGGATTTCTAAACATCTTATTATCCTATAACACTATAACATAGACCAATTAAATGAAACGAAAAAAAAAGAGATGATAGAGAATCCGTTGAGAAGTTTACCTGTATTCAAGGTATCTATTCTTACTACAATACTTTGTTTTAACTGTATCGCACTATGTATCATTTGATAACCCTCAAAATCTTCCATCTTTGGTTCAAATCGAATTTCAAATGGAAGAAATCCACAGATATTTACAGTCGGATAGCTCGCAACAACACAACTTCCTATATCCACTTATCTTTCAGGAGTATATTTATGCACTTGCTCAGGATCATGGTTTAAATAGAAATAGGTCGATTTTGTTGGAAAATTCAGGTTATAACAATAAATTTAGTTTCCTAATTGTGAAACGGTTAATTACTCGAATGGATCAACAGAATCATTTGATTATTTCTACTAATGATTCTAAAAAAAATCCGTTTTTGGGGTGCAACAAGAGTTTGTATTCTCAAATGATATCAGAGGGATTTGCATGTATT
>NC_090808.1:33484094-33494094 GCF_036512215.1 Solanum lycopersicum
TGCTGAGGAGGAAGTGGCTTTAATAAGCTATTCGCAACAATCAGATTTTCGGCGAGGTATAATTACAGGCTCTATGCGGGCTCAAAGGCACAAAACATTTATTTCGAAACTATTTCAAGCAAATGTACATTCCCCCCTTTTTGTCGACAGAATAACCCCCTACGTGTTTTTTCTTTTGATATCTCTGAACTAATTAAACCAATTTTGAAAAATTGGACAGATAAAGAGGGAGAATTCAAGATTCTAGAGTCTAGAGAAGAACAAACAAAAAGAGAAGAGAAAAAAGAAAAGGACAAAAAAGAGGATAACAAAAGAAAGGAACAGGCACGGATAGCGATCGAAGAAGCCTGAGATACCATTCCTTTGGCACAAATAATAAGAGGTTACATGTTAATAACTCAATCAATTCTTCGAAAATATATTCTATTACCTGCATTGATAATAGCCAAAAATATCGGGCGTATGTTATTCCTACAACTTCCTGAATGGTCTGAAGATTTACAGGAATGGAATAGAGAAATGCAGATTAAATGTACTTATAATGGTGTTCGATTATCAGAAACAGAATTTCCCAAAAATTGGTTAAGAGACGGGATTCAGATCAAAATTTTATTTTCTTTTTGTCTGAAACCTTGGCATATATCTAAACTGTACCCCTCCCGCAGAGAGCTAATGAAAAAGCAAAAACAAAAAGATGATTTTTGTTTTTTAACAGTTTGGGGAATGGAAGCGGAACTTCCCTTTGGTTCTCCCCGAAAGCGACCTTCATTTTTTGAGCCCATTTTTAAGGAACTCGAAAAAAAATTGAAAAATTCAAAAAGAAATATTTTCTAACTCTAAAAATTTTAAAAGGAAAAACAAAATTATTTAGAAGAGTTTCAAAAGAAACAACAAAATTGTTTATCAAAAGTATTAGATTTCTAAAAATAATAAAAAAAGAACTTTCAAAAGTAAATCTAATTGTATTATTTAGATTCAAAGAAATATCTGAATCCAATGAAACAAAAAAAGAAAAAGATTATCTAATTAGTAATCAAATAATTAACGAATCATTTCGTCAAATTGAATCTGGAAATTGGCCAAATTCTTCACTGATAGAAACAAAAATGAAGGATTTGACTGATAGAACAAGTACAATAAAAAATAAAATAGAAATAATTACAAAAGAGAAAAAGAAAGTAACTCCAGAAATAGACATTAATCCTAATAAAACAAATAATATTAAAAAATTCGAATCGCCAAAATTTTTTTTCCAAATATTAAAAAGCAGAAATACTCGAGTAATATGGAAATTCCATTATTTTCTAAAATTATTCATTCAAAGATAATACATCAATTTATTTTTATCTATCATTAATATTCCTAGAATTACTACACAACTCTTTCTTAAATCAACAAACAAATTGATTGCGAAATTCATCTCCAATAATGAAATAAATCAAGAAAAAATTAATAATAAAAAAAATTCACTTTATGTTTATTTCGACTATAAAAAAGTCACTTTATAATATTAGTAAGAAAAATTCACATATTTTGTGTGATTTATCCTACTTGTCACAAGCATATGTATTTTACAAATTATCACAAACCCAAGTTATTAATTTTTCTAAATTTAGATCTGTTCTTCAATATAACACAACGTCTTGTTTCCTTAAGACTAAAATAAAGGACTATTTTAAAACACTAGGAATATTTCATTCGGAATTAAAACATAAGAAACTTCAGAGTTATAGAATAAATCAATGGAAAAACTGGTTAAGATGGCATTATCAATACGATTTATCTCAGATTAGATGGTCTAGATTAAAGCCAAAAAAATGGCGAACTAGGGTTAATCAAAGTTGTATGGCTCAAAATAAAAATAGAAACTTAAACAAATGGAATTCATATGAAAAAGACCAATTACTTCATTACAAAAAAGAAAATGATTCGGAACTCTATTCATTATCAAACGAAAAAGATAATTTTAAAAAATGTTATGGATATGGTCTTTTAGCATATAAATCGATTAATTATGAAAATAAAAGTGACTCATTTTTTTCTAGATTACCCTTTGAAGTTCAAGTAAAGAAGAACTTAGAAATTTCGTATAATTCCAACACGTCCAAACACAACTTTGTTGATATGCCCGGCAATCTTCATATCAATAATTATCTAAGAAAGGGCAATATTCTAGATAGAGAAAGAAATCTCGATAGAAAATATTTTGATTGGAAAATTATCCATTTTTCTCTTAGACAAAAAGGAGATATTGAAGCTTGGGTTAAGATCGATACCAACAGTAATCCAAATACTAAAATTGGTATTAATAATTATCAAATAATTGATAAAATTGAGAAAAAGGGGGTTTTTTATCTTACAACTCATCAAAATCCAGAAAAAACTCAAAAAAATTCGAAAAAAGTCTTTTTTGATTGGATGGGAATGAATGAAAAAATATTTAATCGTCCCGTATTGAATCTGGAATTTTTGTTCTTCCCAGAATTTGTACTACTTTATAATGTCTATAAAATAAAACCGTGGATTATACCAAGCAAATTCCTTCTTTTTAATTTGAATACAAATAAAAATGTTAGTCAAAATAAAAACCAAAACTTTTTTCTACCATCAAATAAAAAAATAAAAATAAAGAATCGAAATCAAGAAGCAAAAGAACCCCCAAGTCAAAGAGAGCGTGGATCAGATATAGAAAACAAAGGAAATCTAAGCCCTGTTTTTTCAAAACATCAAACCGATCTTGAAAAAGATTACGTGGAATCAGACACAAAAAAGGGTAAGATGATTATTAAATCATTATTTTTGCATAATAAGCAAGTATAATTTATTAAGAGGTTGGAAGGAATAAAGTTTTAATGAAAAATGAAAATAATAAAAATGGAAACATACCTATTAGACGATAATGTTGATTATAAGATATTACTACTCTATATACTAAAAAATTTGAATACTGATATAAAAAGAGAAATTTATAATAAATTATTAACATATGAGATAATAGAAATAACAACCCAAGGTTGGACTGAGTTAACCATACAAAGTATACAAGATGAGCTTTATTATGACATGTATGATTTATATGATGATTTAGATATTGGAGATTAAATATGACTGAATATTGGCTAAGACGATATGGTAGAAATTACAGGTTAAAAAAGATTAAATATCCAGATAAATTAAGTAGACTTTTTAAAATATTATATAAAAAATTATGATGAATAAAAATACTAAAATAGAAAGAACCAAGATAGATAAAAAGGTAAGAAAAATATGGAAAAAATTAAGACCCTTGTATATAGAATATGAACTATCGCAACTAGTCAAAACAGAATATGGTAAAAAAGATCAATTGATAAATATAATTTCGAAAACAGAATACAAATATGTTCGCTATTTGAAAAAACAGTATGAACAAAGAAATTTATAAACAACAATTAATAGAAAAAATAATGGAAAAAATAACTGAGAAAGAACAAGATTTACAACATAGAAAAAATAGGTTAGAAGAAAATATATTAGCAGGAGTATATAATAAACCAATACTAGCACAAAGAAAAGATATATTAATGTTAGAATTAGAATTAGATTGTTTTGAATATGAATTACAACATAATATAATACATAGATCATAATGAATAAAGAAGACTTTGCAGTAGACGAAAAAACATATGAAAATCAAGATGGAATGATAATAAAAATAGTATTTTCAAATTTAGGAAGAAGATACAAGAGAATAGGAAATAACTTATACTTAATGCTAGAAAAAGAAATAGCAAAATTAGAAGATAGTTTAACAGCTATGGTAAGAATAACAAAAGAAAATGAAGAAATAGATAAATCAAGAGAAATTGAAAAAATAAAAACACAAGCAAAACAAGAAGTACAAAATTTAGAAGAAATAAAAAATACAAGAATAAGTGAATTAGAAAAAGAATTAGCTAGGTTAAAATTATTATATGAAAATAAACAAAAACAAAAAGATAAAGAGCTAGAATTAACAAATGAAATAAAACAAATGTAACAGAAACTAAATGAAGATCTAAAAGATCTAAATGAAGATATTGAAGTAAATGAAATAGACGGAAATGAAAATGACCAACAATCAGAAATAAGTGATATAAGTGAAACATATACAGAAATTCTAGAACAGATAAATAAACCAAAAAAATTAGAAATAAACACAGGAGATATGAATAGGCCTAGTACGTCAAGAGTTAAAACCCCAGATAATAGTCCCAGAAATAGTCCTAGAGTTAGTCCTAGGAGAACACCACCAACTTATTATACAGAAAGCTATCAACAATCAGACAGAAATAATGCAATATGGAACAGTAGACTAAATAAAAATTGGACACCTAAACCAGCAAATGAACAATACAGTTTCTTAGATTTAGATTGTGTCGCAAATATAAATAAAGCAATATTGTTATGGATAGGAAATATGTCTAAACAGTTAATAGATAACAAAATAGAAACAGCGAAAACACCAAGATACATAGAAAGAACATTCATAGGAACAACAAAATTATGGATAGAAAATCTACCCCCAGAAAGTTTAGAAGTACTTAGAAATGATAAGAAAATGGATGGATCCCCATCAGCAACAAATATAGATATACTAGATAAATATGAATCAGCTATTTTGACATGATATTGTTAATTGTTCATTTTCTATATTGTATGGTTTGACTTTTTCTAACCATTTTATTCCTAATGTAATATTATGATTTCCTTGGTATATTTTAAATTGTATTACTAAGGGTATTCCTCCTATAATTATTTGTTTTTCTGTTGTTTCTTCATTCGTGTTCACTATCTCACTAGGTAGTCCAGGGCATGTATGTCCTGTTCTTATAATTTCTTCTTCTAATACTAACTCTCTTGTTATATAATTTTCTTCTTGTCCTGTATTTATTAATATTTTATATATTCTTTGGTCTATTATTCCTGTTATGAAATAATGATATGGTGTTATTTCTTCTTTATCTAATAAGCTTTGTGGAATTTCATATTTTCTTTTAGATGTACTCATCCTTGATGAGGTAGCTCTTGTCAATGTATTCGGTACGCTCGAAGTGCTTAATCTTTCTTTTACTATCTCTAAATCTTCTTCTATATCAATTTCTTTATAGCTATAGTCATTATTGTCTATTACAGTAATTATTTTTTCAAAAGGATTTTCTATTTTTATTTTATTAATTTTATTTCTTGCTGTTATTTTATGCTTTGTTGTTAATATATATAAATTTTTACATCATGCTGTAAATAATTTGCTCCCTGGTGCTAGTTCTATTCCAGACATTTTTCAATATAGAACTAATGATCTATCTATATTTTTATCTATTAATGATACTGTACAATTAGCACTTATTGTAAACTTAAATTTTTGATATATTAATTTTCCTTTTACTGCACTAATTATGCTTTTTTCTATAGGGTGTACAATTCTATCATCTGCTAAATATATTTCTATAGGTGTATCTATTCCTTCTCTAAAGCAGGCTTTTATTAATATTTCTGTTCCTCCTAAATGTACATATTTTATTGGTGTTTTAGCTTTTATATCTTGTATTTCTTTGTTTATCATTCTTTTATTTATTATAGGTATATATGCTTTTCCTCTTGTGTATTTACAATCTATGATATGTTCTTTTTGACTAACTACATAGTATTCTTCTTTTTGTCTTTTAAACCAATTTCTTAAAATAGGTATTTCTAGTACTTTTTCAACACTTAAATCTAATTCTTTTCCTTTTATTTGTTCAAATATCGTATTATCAAATATAATTTTCTGTTCTGATGATTCTTCATCTTGATATTCTTCCTTAGATATTATTTTTATTTCATTTTCAGACATTATATTTCTTCATCTGTTTCGTTGTTATCTATGTTAATATTTTCTTCTTCATTCTCAGTTTCTATGTCTGATACTTCATATATACTATCATTTTCACTTAATTCATAATCTATGTACTCTATTTGCATATATTTTTCATTGTCTATAATTAATTCTGCTATTTGTTTTCTTTTTGGATTTTTGGGTAATTTACAATCTTTAGCTATGTGTCCTATCTTTCCACAATTACAACAAGTACATTGGGATATTTTTCTTTTTGGTCTGTATGGTCTTTTTATTTTATGATTTTTTACATAATACCTTCGTCTTGGTTGTTTATATTTATATATAGTTTTGTTTTTTCTATAATTTTTATATCTTTTAGATTTTTGTTTTTTAGTTGTGCATCCAAATTGTGGTGCCATTTTATTTTTGCAACATGATAAATTTTTATTTAATACTTTTTCCATTTTTAATTTTTCCTTTTGGTTTTCACATAGTTGTATGAACCATTGATTTAAAAATTTTATTCTAGATCCTAAAGTATCTACCATCCCTTCATTATTCCAATCCTTTATCACATTTGTACTAAATGGTTCTGGTAATTTTGTATAATATTGTTTTCTTATTTCTTTTGCTTCGTCTAAATTGTATTTAGCTTTGTAATAATATTCTTTAAATGCGCAAGTATATTCTTCTAAGTAACACATTTTACATATAGCTAATTTTGTCATAAGTTGTCTATTTATTATTTTTTCTCTATTTTGTTCTCTTATATCTGTAGTCATGCCTCCAAATTCATTTCTTATTGCTGATTCATATTTATCTAGTATATGTATATTTGTTGCTGATGGGGATCCATCCATTTTCTTATCATTTCTAAGTACTTCTAAACTTTCTGGGGGTAGATTTTCTATCCATAATTTTGTTGTTCCTATGAATGTTCTTTCTATGTATCTTGGTGTTTTTGCTGTTTCTATTTTGTTATCTATTAACTGTTTAGACATATTTCCTATCCATAACAATATTGCTTTATTTATATTTGCGACACAATCTAAATCTAAGAAATTGTATTGTTCATTTGCTGGTTTAGGTGTCCAATTTTTATTTAGTCTACTGTTCCATATTGCATTATTTCTGTCTGATTGTTGATAGCTTTCTGTATAATAAGTTGGTGGTGTTTTCCTAGGACTAACTCTAGGACTATTTCTGGGACTATTATCTGGGGTTTTAAGTCTTGATGTACTAGGCCTATTCATATCTCCTGTGTTTATTTCTAATTTTTTTGGTTTATTTATCTGTTCTAGAATTTCTGTATATGTTTCACTTATATCACTTATTTCTGATTGTTGGTCATTTTCATTTCCGTCTATTTCATTTACTTCAATATCTTCATTTAGATCTTTTAGATCTTCATTTAGTTTCTGTTCCATTTGTTTTATTTCATTTGTTAATTCTAGCTCTTTATCTTTTTGTTTTTGTTTATTTTCATATAATAATTTTAACCTAGCTAATTCTTTTTCTAATTCACTTATTCTTGTATTTTTTATTTCTTCTAAATTTTGTACTTCTTGTTTTGCTTGTGTTTTTATTTTTTCAATTTCTCTTGATTTATCTATTTCTTCATTTTCTTTTGTTATTCTTACCATAGCTGTTAAACTATCTTCTAATTTTGCTGTTTCTTTTTCTAGCATTAAGTATAAGTTATTTCCTATTCTTTTGTATCTTCTTCCTAAATTTGAAAATACTATTTTTATTATCATTCCATCTTGGTTTTCATATGTTTTTTCGTCTACTGCAAACTCTTCTTTATTCATTATGATCTATGTATTATATTATGTTGTAATTCATATTCAAGACAATCTAATTCTAATTCTAACATTAATATATCTTTTCTTTGTGCTAGTATTGATTTATTATATACTCCTGCTAATATATTTTCTTCTAACCTATTTTTTCTATGTTTTAATTCTTGTTCTTTCTCAGTTATTTTTTCCATTATTTTTTCTATTAATTGTTGTTTATAAATTTCTTTGTTCATACTGTTTTTCAAATAGCAAACATATTTGTATTCTGTTTTCGAAATTATATTTATCAATTGATCTTTTTTACCATTGTCTGTTTTGACTAGTTGCGATAGTTCATATTCTATATACAAGGGTCTTAATTTTTTCCATATTTTTCTTACCTTTTCATCTATCTTGGTTCTTTCTATTTTAGTATTTTTATTCATCATAATTTTTTATATAATATTTTAAAAATTCTACTTAATTTATCTGGATATTTAATCTTTTTTAACCTGTAATTTCTACCATATCGTCTTAGCCAATATTCAGTCTTATTTAATCTCCAATATCTAAATCATCATATAAATCATACATGTCATAATAAAGCTCATCTTGTATACTTTGTATGGTTAACTCAGTCCAACCTTGGGTTGTTATTTCTATTATCTCATATGTTAATAATTTATTATAAATTTCTCTTTTTATATCAGTATTCAAATTTTTTAGTATATAGAGTAGTAATATCTTATAATCAACATTATCGTCTAATAGGTATGTTTCCATTTTTATTATTTTCATTTTTCACTAAAACTTTATTCCTTCCAACCTCTTAATAAATTATACTTGCTTATTATGCAAAAATAATGATTTAATAATCATCTCGTCTGGTCACTACTACAGCTTTCTTATTTGATTAGTTACCCTACATGCGCCTCAACTTTGTTTACTCCCCTAAACGGCCTTCTCTTCCTACCGGTTTCAACCTTAGGATGGCATAGTCTGGGCATACTTAATCGAAGAATATTTCTGTAGCAAACTTTCTAAAGATGGTTATTATAACATTATTCAAACATGATAAACAATTATAATTAACAACAGATTTTCAGGAATAAATTTATTTAGCTACTCATTAATATAAAATGGTATACCTGTTTTTGTGGATCATTTGTCATAGTTGATTTTTTTTCTATAATTATTTAATTATACAGCTCTGATACCAATGGAGGGGGGTGGAAGCGGATTTGTGAATTGAGAGTAGAGAGTAGAGAGAAGATTGTTTGATGAAGGATTGATGATTTTATTTATGAGGGGAAACCCTCTATTTATACACAAAATTTACAGACTTTTGGCCAAAAATGGACGACACATACTTTACACTTGGCCTCTTTATATTCGGCCGACACAAGAAAACAAAATACTTATTATTACTACTTTACATAATGACCTCTTCTTTATTTATGGCCGACATACACACTATTTTCTTTATGACTTTTACAATTGGCTTTTTACAACCGACACAACACGACAAAAATAAAAATTATTACTTTTTACATATGGCTGATATTCAGCCGACACAAAATTTTAACAAAATACAAAATACAAAATACTTTTTTTTTATTCGATTTGAACGTCTGGTATGACATTATCTTCTCCTTGATATTTTGAACATATATGGTCGGGGTATTTTTGTCCAATAATTTTGCAATATCTGGTCAATAATTCTTCCGAAATAAACTCTTTCCTTAATGCTCTTGTTGTTGGTTTTTGCTCTGGCTTGAGTAGACTAAGTATCCATTGGCGTATCTCTTCCATATCTTGTTCTCTGATTTCTTTAGAATTTGAATATATCATAACTTGCTCTCGTACATAATAGCTCCATACTGAATTTCCATTTAAATAATTGTTAGTTAGTTCATTTAGGATAGTTGTTATTCCTATAACTCTTTTGTTGGCGTAGAATTCTGGTATCTCAATCTTTTGTAATTCTTGTTGTATTCCGATATCTTCTGGAATTATCATATCTCTGGTCAAACCAATTTTTATAACCTGTATAATTGGTTTTATCTCATCAAATAATATCTCTGCTGGTGTTGAATAAAACTTTATATAAAACAATGTTCCTTTAGTAATTCTTTTATAGTTCATAAAGGCTTTGTATAGCTCTGGTATGGTAGATATGTCATCTCCTGTTTGGGTATAAACTGTATTAAGTAATCCATAACTATAACATGTTTTTACTAGATTTGCATTGGTGCCTGATTGTGCTATTAACTTATTATATCCTTGTAGCTTTTGGGTTATAAAATCAGTATTAGGGTCTTTGGTAGTTGGAGATCTAGGTGTTGAGTTTAAATAATTTTGGATTTTATAAAGGTTTTCA